>NC_054885.1:41468778-41723778 GCF_018320785.1 Cheilinus undulatus
GCACAGTTTTTCTCCCCTGTAAACTGTATCATGGTTCTGCTTTTGACTTTGAGTCTATGAATTTGTTGGTATTTGTCTCCTGACAGGATCGAGCGAATGTTTGTTATGTTTAATATTAGTGGGACCCTCTTAAAAGCCCTGAGGGGTTTCTGTTGTCATATGTTCATGTATTCCTTTGTCTTATTTTAATCTTCTTCCTTTTGTACAAATAAATAAGGAACTAAAGAACCAGCCCGAGGCCCAAGCAGTCACATCACTGGTTCTGGAGCTTCTTGAACGCTCTATTTTCACTTCAAGAAGCCAGAAGACCAAGACTTGAGAAAATGGGGTGCTATAGTGGGTATAAAGCCTCTATCCACAGCTGTCCCATTTTAAACAACAGTATGTGTTTAGGAACACACTGCAGTAAAACTCTAGGGGTGTTATAGTAATGGCAGTCAGAAACAGCTGAGTTGGAAACAGCAAAGGACAGAATGAGAGAAGAGATCGGATCGAGATGAAGACTGCAAAGTGGCTGAAAGTGGAGATGAGCTCAGACATGCCAAACACATTTCTTCTATCTTAGTTTGGACTACTCACTCTGCCTGCTTTGACCCACTTGACCCACTTAGTTCACTTAAGCGGAGTTTAATTTTCTCCTACAGTCTTTAACAAACGCGTAGTTTAAAATGAGTTTGGGTTAATATCTGATCCATCAGTGATGCTTGGCCTCTCTGCAGTGGCGCTGGGCGATCCGCTAACATGTGAGTCAGAGTGAAGCTCGTGACCTCATTTGACTCCGACGTGTCTGAGTAAAAACAAAAAGAATTTGTGTTATTTAAAGTGTCAGACCGGGTGTTATGAGGTGAAGAGATGACAGCGAATGCGCTGCGGCCACCCATTCATCAACCAGATTTGACATTCCTGCACAGGATTTATTTGCCTTGCTGAATCTGATCCAGTGCCACATCCAACCCAAGCTCTTTCCATGTAAGGACTGTCTAAAGTGGGAAATCACTTTCCATGATAAAGTTACCTAAGGGGACTGCTGTGTGAGAGTGTGGCATGTGTTAGTGTGAGTGTTAGTGTGTTTGGGTGTGCACCAGGACTAAGAAACACTCGTTTGACTCCATTGTTGCCCATTATAGAACTCTAACTCCTTTTTCTACTGAAAGTTTTGCTTATTTGAGATCTTGTTGTGATAGTCCACATGCATGATCATGATGATGATGAATCTTCAGATCCTTCCTACAGAGAACTTCTCATTCTTCAAGGAAAATGTCAGGGACATGATGCTGGGCAGATTCATAAGCAGCTGTGTCAACAGACTGTCGCTGCGGGGGTCTACCAGTGAATTCGCTGGTTGCTCATATCTTGTGAAGGGTCAAACCAAAGAAGTAGACCTTCTGGGCTCTGCTGACTTAGGCCTGATTTAAGGCTGTTTGTATGTCTGAGATGCATTTACAGCAGATACAGACAAACCTCCTGTCTGTACTCAGTGAAGGGTGGCTTCACATTATGGGCCTTGGCCCTGAGCTGAGGACACTTGACCCAAAAGTCCTGTTTCCTTTAGTCATTGTGAACGCAAGCATGCTGTACTTGTACCGTGGCCACACCACTTGAAGAGGTGGTCTCTGGTACAATTCATGTGGACTTAAGCACGGTGCGCTACTTCGGGCCAAGAGGAAGGCCTACAGAAGTGGGGACCGGCTCCTGTATAAGCAGGCCAGAATTGAGCCAGCACCCAGACTACCAGCACTGGTGCCCCCTAGGCGTGTGTCCTCCCCCCACTGCACCCCACCCTCTAAACAAAAGACTGCACCTCAGGAGGCCCTTTGGTGAAACTCCTGAAGTTTGCAAACAACAGCAGTGTCACTGGTCTCAGTGATGGTGATGAATAAGCACAGATGGGAGGTGGAACAGCTGGTCCTCTTTGGTCAGAACCACCTGGAGCTGAACCTAGTCTCGAGCAGGTTCTCAAGATTCTAGGAGGAGCCCCCCCCCCCAACATCCTGAACAGTTCAGTCTCTACTGTGGACACCTTCAAGTTTCTGGGATTCACAATCCTGAGGTGGACCTCGGCATAAGCTGTCCAAAAAAAGTCACAGTAGAGGTTTTACTTCCTGTCTCAGCTCAGATATACCTGGTCTGCTTGTTCATACGCTCTTACACCGATACATTTGAGGATTATCTGGACCTGTAATCAGCTCTGACAAAGCCTTCATAAGGTCATCTGGTGTGAAGCCAGCTGAGGTCCACATCCCAGTCAGTGTGGATCCTCACTGGTTTGTATTCAGAACCAACAGTTGATTGGAGGATGGGACTAAAATCAACCCATACATTAAAATTACAAAACCAAAATCAGAAAAACAAATTCTTCATGTTATGGAATAATACAAAATGGCCACTGAACCTTTTCACTCCTGTTTATTCAGTCTTTACAGGTCCAATGAATTCATAGTTCTGTACAGTGCTTATCTCTATTATACAAACTGAATCTGTAGACCGTTCACAGTGTAACAGAATCCATCAAACATTTCTGTTTATCCTGACAAAATATTACATCTATAAACATTAGACAGATATAAAAAACCCAAACATACTAGATTTCTATAATACACCATTACCAGCACCAGGAGGTGTTTTTCTGCCGTATACATGTGAATAAATCATCTATATTTAGGCTTTTGTCCACAGTCAGCCTTTTTCTCAGCACACCACTTATTTTCAGTCCAAAACCAGAGTAATCCAGGCTTTTCTCTGAAATCACTCTTATTCTTTTATACTTTTAATCACAGCACTTTTAGCTGAAAATAGTTTAACTTTTGGAACGGCTAACGTCATTCTTCCTACTGACCAATCAACGTCAAGAGAGGTAACAGCAGTAGCAGAGGAGAACTTGATAGGTGGGAGTCATGTCCAGGTCTACAGTGACTGCTGGTACCAGCACAGGATACCTTTACAATGTTTTCACGTTTTCCTTCTTATTTTTCGTTGAATAAAGGAAATACTGAGTGTACAGAGCTACTGATAGACCCTGGTGAGAAGAGACTATGAAAACGGTTCTGTTAAAGACATAAAGGGTGTTTCACTCTAGGGTTGTTTCGATACCGATACCAGTATCAGAAATACCTCTGATACTGCTCAAAACACAGGTGTGGGCGAGTACATGAGTTTATGTTTGGTTTAACTTTATACTTTGCTTCATTAAGCCATGCTAACTGTTAGCACTATGAACGGAAATCAACTCTTCTTTGCTGCCACTGTATGAACGGGCTTCTGTTTCTGGCGCAGCAGAAGCAAAGAACAACCAGGGGACCCGCTACAGCTGCAAAGAATGTAGTCTGTGATCATTGAAACGCCTTTCAGACCCGCGCTGTCATACAAGACAAGAAGTGGCAGCTTATCAAAACTTAAATAACTTTTGCACAGTAAACTGCTGCATCTTACTTGTTTTTCCTCTTGAAGCTAGCCGTTGTATTTCCCCATTAACACTACTGATGCCTTTGAATCCTTACAGCAGCATTTTCAGCGACCCTGGAACTGGCATGTCTTTTGGGGACTTTAATGATTAAATCCACACCAGCAAACCTGATATTGAACGTCTTTTTATCCATTTTAATCGAATTATGATCATGTGAGCCATTTTGAGTCAAATATAGGTCTAAAATAATTTACTAGTCTGAACAGTCATTTCAGAGAGTTCAGACTGATATCGGATCAGGACTCAGTATCGGCCGATACCCAACACCTTGGTATCGGAATCGTATGGGGAAGGAAAAAAATGGTATGTGAACATCCCTATTTTACTCCATGTGATGACAGTACGTCGGGTATTCTCTCTTTTAGCTCCGGTTTTGGTCCCCACCAGCTCCTGTGTATCTGTCTGTTATGCTCCCCAGTAGGTCTCTGCAGTTTGCAGCTAACAGGCAGCGCATGCTAGTGAATTCAAAGCTTTGTCTGTGTAATGATACTGTACATGATATTTATTATTTCAACCTTATAAACTGAGAATCAAGACTAAAACTAAAAGAGGAGATAAAGCTCTGAAGAGCAAGTGTTAAGGTTTTTTTAAGGTTTGGTCTCTTTGGTTAAACTTTTCACATCAATAACAAACACTTTAATTATTCTTCATAGCAGCTTAACAAGTGCACATTTCTCTTCCCTTAAAAGGGTCTGATCAGGGTATAACATTAATCTGATTAAGACATGATTATCATCTACCTGAACAGGTAGCTATATAAGGCACTCTGTGGGGACACTTTGGCTTAAAGCCCCATGGATCTGAAATAATCAGACTTTGGTCATTATTAGTGATGACAAAAGGCACATGAGCAGAACACTTACATCCCTACACTCCTACACAGTCATGCTTTTTACTCAGACCTGACACGGAGGGATCGCTGTTAATTGTTGCTGCAGCCTTTAAGTGGAGCTCATAAAGTCATGCATTTGTGGACAGGAAAGGCCCGACATTCAGTGGTAATAGTATGGGAACACAGTTGTCAGGAGACAGCATCTTTAACCGCGTTCATGTACCTGCCATATTCATTTAATCAGCATCCTATAACAGCATGTTAAAAAACACGTCACACATCAGCAACATCTGAAATATACAAACCAAAATATGGAAAACAGCAAAGAAGGTTCTCTTTGGAACAACGGCCCTGAGTGAACCAGCAAGTGGATGAGATCCTGAAGTTCAGACACTCAGTCTGGAAACCACAGAGTCAGATCTACAACAGAAATAACCCCATAGGAAACAGATCAATCACTGAGAATATACATCAATAATCTCTGAGCTGACCAATCTAACATTAACGATGAGATCAGAAACACTTAAATCATTACACCAGCTGTACAATAATCCTCCTACTGATCAGATTAATCTGGTTCATCTCAGCTGTACAATAATCCTCCTACTGATCAGATTAATCTGGTTCATCTCAGCTGTACAATAATCCTCCTACTGATCAGATTAATCTGGTTCATCTCAGCTGTACAATAATCCTCCTACTGATCAGATTAATCTGGTTCATCTCAGCTGTACAATAATCCTCCTACTGATCAGATTAATCTGGTTCATCTCAGCTGTACAATAATCCTCCTACTGATCAGATTAATCTGGTTCACCTCAGCTGTACAATAATCCTCCTACTGATCAGATTAATCTGGTTCACCTCAGCTGTACAATAATCCTCCTACTGATCAGATTAATCTGGTTCACCTCAGCTGTGTAATAATCCTCCTACTGATCAGATTAATCTGGTTCACCTCAGCTGTACAATAATCCTCCTACTGATCAGATTAATCTGGTTCACCTCAGCTGTGTAATAATCCTCCTACTGATCAGATTAATCTGGTTCACCTCAGCTGTACAATAATCCTCCTACTGATCAGATTAATCTGGTTCACCTCAGCTGTACAATAATCCTCCTACTGATCAGATTAATCTGGTTCACCTCAGCTGTGTAATAATCCTCCTACTGATCAGATTAATCTGGTTCACCTCAGCTGTATAATAATCCTCCTACTGATCAGATTAATCTGGTTCACCTCAGCTGTGTAATAATCCTCCTACTGATCAGATTAATCTGGTTCACCTCAGCTGTGTAATAATCCTCCTACTGATCAGATTAATCTGGTTCACCTCAGCTGTGTAATAATCCTCCTACTGATCAGATTAATCTGGTTCACCTCAGCTGTGTAATAATCCTCCTACTGATCAGATTAATCTGGTTCACCTCAGCTGTGTAATAATCCTCCTACTGATCAGATTAATCTGGTTCACCTCAGCTGTGTAATAATCCTCCTACTGATCAGATTAATCTGGTTCACCTCAGCTGTATAATAATCCTCCTACTGATCAGATTAATCTGGTTCACCTCAGCTGTGTAATAATCCTCCTACTGATCAGATTAATCTGGTTCACCTCAGCTGTGTAATAATCCTCCTACTGATCAGATTAATCTGGTTCACCTCAGCTGTGTAATAATCCTCCTACTGATCAGATTAATCTGGTTCACCTCAGCTGTGTAATAATCCTCCTACTGATCAGATTAATCTGGTTCACCTCAGCTGTGTAATAATCCTCCTACTGATCAGATTAATCTGGTTCACCTCAGCTGTACAATAATCCTCCTACTGATCAGATTAATCTGGTTCACCTCAGCTGTGTAATAATCCTCCTACTGATCAGATTAATCTGGTTCACCTCAGCTGTACAATAATCCTCCTACTGATCAGATTAATCTGGTTCACCTCAGCTGTGTAATAATCCTCCTACTGATCAGATTAATCTGGTTCACCTCAGCTGTATAATAATCCTCCTACTGATCAGATTAATCTGGTTCACCTCAGCTGTGTAATAATCCTCCTACTGATCAGATTAATCTGGTTCACCTCAGCTGTATAATAATCCTCCTACTGATCAGATTAATCTGGTTCACCTCAGCTGTGTAATAATCCTCCTACTGATCAGATTAATCTGGTTCACCTCAGCTGTACAATAATCCTCCTACTGATCAGATTAATCTGGTTCACCTCAGCTGTACAATAATCCTCCTACTGATCAGATTAATCTGGTTCACCTCAGCTGTGTAATAATCCTCCTACTGATCAGATTAATCTGGTTCACCTCAGCTGTGTAATAATCCTCCTACTGATCAGATTAATCTGGTTCACCTCAGCTGTACAATAATCCTCCTACTGATCAGATTAATCTGGTTCACCTCAGCTGTGTAATAATCCTCCTACTGATCAGATTAATCTGGTTCACCTCAGCTGTACAATAATCCTCCTACTGATCAGATTAATCTGGTTTACCTCAGCTGTACAATAATCCTCCTACTGATCAGATTAATCTGGTTCACCTCAGCTGTGTAATAATCCTCCTACTGATCAGATTAATCTGGTTCACCTCAGCTGTATAATAATCCTCCTACTGATCAGATTAATCTGGTTCACCTCAGCTGTGTAATAATCCTCCTACTGATCAGATTAATCTGGTTCACCTCAGCTGTACAATAATCCTCCTACTGATCAGATTAATCTGGTTCACCTCAGCTGTACAATAATCCTCCTACTGATCAGATTAATCTGGTTCACCTCAGCTGTACAATAATCCTCCTACTGATCAGATTAATCTGGTTCACCTCAGCTGTATAATAATCCTCCTACTGATCAGATTAATCTGGTTCACCTCAGCTGTACAATAATCCTCCTACTGATCAGATTAATCTGGTTCATCTCAGCTGTACAATAATCCTCCTACTGATCAGATTAATCTGGTTCACCTCAGCTGTGTAATAATCCTCCTACTGATCAGATTAATCTGGTTCACCTCAGCTGTATAATAATCCTCCTACTGATCAGATTAATCTGGTTCATCTCAGCTGTACAATAATCCTCCTACTGATCAGATTAATCTGGTTCACCTCAGCTGTACAATAATCCTCCTACTGATCAGATTAATCTGGTTCACCTCAGCTGTACAATAATCCTCCTACTGATCAGATTAATCTGGTTCATCTCAGCTGTACAATAATCCTCCTACTGATCAGATTAATCTGGTTCACCTCAGCTGTACAATAATCCTCCTACTGATCAGATTAATCTGGTTCACCTCAGCTGTGTAATAATCCTCCTACTGATCAGATTAATCTGGTTCACCTCAGCTGTGTAATAATCCTCCTACTGATCAGATTAATCTGGTTCACCTCAGCTGTATAATAATCCTCCTACTGATCAGATTAATCTGGTTCACCTCAGCTGTGTAATAATCCTCCTACTGATCAGATTAATCTGGTTCACCTCAGCTGTACAATAATCCTCCTACTGATCAGATTAATCTGGTTCACCTCAGCTGTACAATAATCCTCCTACTGATCAGATTAATCTGGTTCACCTGAGCTGTGTATAATAATCCTCCTACTGATCAGATTAATCTGGTTCACCTCAGCTGTGTAATAATCCTCCTACTGATCAGATTAATCTGGTTCACCTCAGCTGTATAATAATCCTCCTACTGATCAGATTAATCTGGTTCACCTCAGCTGTATAATAATCCTCCTACTGATCAGATTAATCTGGTTCACCTCAGCTGTGTAATAATCCTCCTACTGATCAGATTAATCTGGTTCACCTCAGCTGTATAATAATCCTCCTACTGATCAGATTAATCTGGTTCACCTCAGCTGTGTAATAATCCTCCTACTGATCAGATTAATCTGGTTCACCTCAGCTGTACAATAATCCTCCTACTGATCAGATTAATCTGGTTCACCTCAGCTGTATAATAATCCTCCTACTGATCAGATTAATCTGGTTCACCTCAGCTGTATAATAATCCTCCTACTGATCAGATTAATCTGGTTCACCTCAGCTGTACAATAATCCTCCTACTGATCAGATTAATCTGGTTCACCTCAGCTGTACAATAATCCTCCTACTGATCAGATTAATCTGGTTCACCTCAGCTGTGTAATAATCCTCCTACTGATCAGATTAATCTGGTTCACCTCAGCTGTATAATAATCCTCCTACTGATCAGATTAATCTGGTTCACCTCAGCTGTATAATAATCCTCCTACTGATCAGATTAATCTGGTTCACCTCAGCTGTATAATAATCCTCCTACTGATCAGATTAATCTGGTTCACCTCTGAGGGGCGGGGGGAGGACGGTCAGCTTTAATCAGGCCACTCTGAGACAGAGCCTCGGCCATCCAGGAGAGGGCGCTGCAGCAGTACTCCAACTGAGAGACAGAGAGAGATGGATGAGTGCTGAGCTAGCAGCGCCGACAGCTGCAGAGAAACCAGACACACAGCGAGCACACACACTCACCACGCACACACACATATATACCACAGACCTAAATCCACCTGCTGGTAGAAGCAGGGCCAGACAGTAGAGAGGATCTGGACCTGAAAACTCTCTCTGCAGCAGTGCTCATGTAGTGTACATGCTGAACAGTCTGTGTGGTTTGGTGTATGAGAGGAACCAGGGCTCAGTGGAACCAGTCAGAGTCTGACAGACTGAGAGAATCCCCTCTTCATCAGAGACGGTGATATTATGAAGGGAAACTGACTGTTTACACCCAACACCATCCAGCTCCATGGTCTAAATGAAGGCTGGAATGGGTCTTGTTTTCTGTAAAGTGTAATTCGTATATTTTGTGTAAATTGTTCTGTTTTCAGTTTGCCTGTTAAACTACCTATGGTGCCTGTTGTGGTATATGAGCTGAACACATATTGAATATGACTGTTTTAAAGCTGTTGTTCATACATCGTTGAGTTTACTCTGTGCTGAATCAAACACTAGTATGTCTGCAGTGAGTCTTTCAGAAGTTTCCCTCCATGCAGTCAGGACCCTAAATCTTTTATATGATACAATACCCTATAATATGATTTACTTTATTTCCCCATGGAATCAATCTTAGACTCCTATGACAGTTTCTACCTCTACAATAGAATCAATACATGAAAAAAGAGGAAACAAAACCAACATAAAGAGAAAAGCAGGGACAAATGTAAACCATCTAAGCACAAAAACATATACTGCACATTACCTTATTGCACAAATCCAAATAAATATACAGTTTAAGTTAGATAAAAGTTTAAAGTATTGGAAATTACAAGAACACCATGGTGCTACAGCAAACCCCTGAATTGGGATCAAGATGAGCTCAAGTATTTTGACTAACCCCTCAAAGCTCTCTGGCCTTTACAGCACACACACAGCGCTTTCTTTTTATGCCTTTATCAACATTTTCTCTCACCTCAGACTCCAGCAGTCGCAGCCTGCGGTCATGGTCCCGGATCTCTGCCATCTGCTTCAGCACACTGTCCACCCTGTACACACAAACACACACACACAGAGTTAAACTAAAATCATGTGAAGGATTTTATTCAGAAAATCAGGGGCTGATTGTTGGGAAATCATGCAGAGTCTAGAGCAGATAAAGCTCAGAGATTATTCCACTTCCTTTGACCAAAACAGATTTTTTTTTTAAATCTGGCACCCTCTAGTGGCCCATACAGGCAGGCAATGAAAGAAAAAATAACAGTCAAAGCTTTTTTTATGGACCATTTTTGTGTTTCTATGCACACACACACACACACATGCATGAACAGGATGCTATAGATATAATCAAAGTTGTATTTGCCAGTGTGTCATCAGAACAACCCATCTACAACCAATCAGTGTCATTAGAGGAGAACAAGGTTGTAGCTGCTGCAGGGCTTAGTTATGCTGGAAGCTGACAGTAATGGTTGCTGCTAGTGTGTGTCATGCTGCTAGCTCAGATGTAGCTGTAGTATAACGGCACTTTTATCAGAACTGTATGGAGTAAAAAGCACAAATTACACTGACAGCTTTCCATGATAAATGACATGTTTTCGCTCTTGTGCAGAGCAGTTTCAGCAAGTTTGTGATAGTGTGTGTGTGTGTGGGGGGGGGGGGGGGGGGTGTCAGTCCTTAGTTTTAGTGTGAGTAGTGGAGTGATTAGCTTGGATGTAGCCACAGCAGCAGTTTTTTAGAACGATGTGGACATCTCTTTATTAAAATTAAAACAAAGAGCAACACTGAAAGCTTTTCATGAGTTTCGTTCTTCACCCGGCTTTCTTTGACATGAAACAGTTTATCTGTTGTGTCAGGAAACCTTAGACTTGCACTGATGGAGAGATATCACAGAGAGGTGCTGCTGCAACAAAGAAGAGCCCGCCCAGTGCAGGTGAGGGTTTGGCTACTTGCCTAATGGCTCCTCAGCATGGCTGCTCCTGAGGGAGAAGAAGGGAAAACTGTCTGGGGCTCAGCCCTACAGGGGGACCCATGGAGCTCAGCAACAACATGGTCCATCCTCCTTTGAAGCAATAACTACCAAGTGTTGTTTTTAACCCATTTATTAGTGCAGTAACAATGTAAATTCTACTCACTGCTGCTTTATTAACAGCCCCTTCTCCTTAATGGTGTGAGCCTTTTTTGTTGTTGCTTTGTGAACGTAGTGGACTGGCCCATTATACTTAGACGTAAAGTTTGGATTATCCATGACCAGGACCTTTAAAAATCTGGGGTGGGGAGGGAACTTGACCCGATGTGGACAAACTCAGGCATACATTTTTATTCACCAATGCTCAGGATGTGAATTTGAGTAAGGCCTGATGTAGTTCAGAGTCAGTTATGGGAGGAGGTCTTGAGCTGCATCTTTCCTCTTTAAAGCCATCAGTGCATTCATTAACATGTTTTATTAAACCCAACAGCAGAGCCAGTCTTACTTGATGGATGTGCATTTAAGTCGAGCCGTGTCGCTCTCTCTCTGCCTCTTGTTCTGAGCTGACAGCAGGTTTTCTTTCTGGATCGCCTCCCACGTGTTGAGTCGGCTTGCCTTCCTGCCCCGGAGCTCCAGGACTGAAGACGGAGGACAGAGTTAACCCAGGATGACCAATGGTCAGGAATCAGACCCTCAGCCTATCAAATCTCGTTCTTATTTAGTTCTTAACAAGAGCTTTTGATGATGAGTTCAGAACAAAGATTCATGGTTTCCATAGCAGTGGCTCGCCATGCCTTGGTTTCCACTTCTGCTTTTCATTTTAGCTGCATACAACTTTTGGGTAGGATGTGAACAACTACAGTAACAGTAGGTTTCTCTCTGCGGTTGTAATTCTGCTTTTATCAAAAACATTTTAAAAACAGGATCAAGACTTTGGAGCTGTTCCTTGTTCCCTCAGTGGGATACTCAGGGGGTTTATGTCATCTTATTCTGTGAGCCTGACAAAATGAACTGTGATGCCATCAGACAGCCTGATTGGAGCAGCAATGGTTAAATTTAGCCAACCCAACTACAACTTTTCCCGCCCTGGATCGGTCTCAGTATGTCAGGAATCTTCAGAGTATGAACACCAATCTGCTGGTTCCTCTTGTTCCCCGTTATTTCTGATCCTCATCTATGGCTCACCAAAGTGTTTGCTCTTCACTGATGGGATACGTCGGATGTATCTCTTGATGAGCAGGTGGAGGTGTGAGATGATGATGAAAGGCGGGGCTAAGCAAGGCCTCGAGTGGTACTCCACGATCAGATTGTAGCGCTGAAACTTCCAGTAGGTGTCGCTGCGCTCCTGGACTTTAGAGAAGGTGTAGCTGTGGACAGAAATGCCAAATCTCATCATCCATCAATGCAGCTTTGATATGTTACATTTATAAGGAGGACAGTGGATAGAGTCGGAAATGAGTGAGAGAGTGCAGTAAAGGAACCACAGGTCAGTCCACATGGGGTTTCATCTACCTGCTAGGTCATCCATACAGTGCTTTCAATGATACAGCAGAGTCCAGATCACTGATCTGGACTTGGCTGATGATGCTGTGGTCCTTGTGGAGACTGTAGTTGTCCTCTCTCTGAGCTAGCTGAGTAATGAGACTGAACAGCTGGAGCTGCAGGTCTCCTGGGCCAAAACAAAGGTGCCATTGAACGCTGCATCTGTGTCTGTGGAGCTGCGGAGCACTCCACCTGTCTTTGCAGCGTGATCCATCGATTCGCTGACTGTGTGGCTGAGATCAACAGCAGACTTGGCCTCTCACACTGAGTGATGAGTTTGAGCCAGCTGAAACTCTCTGTGTTGACTTTCCTTTGGCACATTTTTGGGTATCACAAGATCATGTGTCCAATATGCTCAGGTGAGCGGGGATGGGAAGGGTCAGCTGCGCTTCTACAAGCGCCTGACACGCTTTCAAGGGCCTGATCCAGCTCACCACATCCACACCTGGGTCCAGCTGGGTAGGACCGGGTATAGGAGTGGCCAAGTACATTGTAGAGGGGTCAGCTGGGAGGAAACCTGGACAGATGGGGTCATGGGTCTGGAACAGGCCTGGACGATGGCCATCAGGAGTCCAAAGCAGTACAGGACCAGGGTTGATGTGTTGAAGTGCCAAACCAGCACATGCTCCTATACCTGACTTGGCCTTAGTGGTAGATAACTGTAACATAAAGAAATGATCTGAATGTCTCACCTGAACATGGCGATGAGCAGGTTGACCAGCACGATGTTGGTGAACAGCAGGTAGATGACGAGGAGGATGACGACCAGCCAGTTAGCGTACGTGCTCAGACATGGCTCGTACCCGGCCTCGATCAGCGTGGCGTTGTTTGTACATTTATCCTCCTCTAGTTTGTCAGCTGGATGAAACAAAGACATTTAAATAAAACAGGAGGATTTTTGCTGAATATTTGCAACAAAGCTTTATATTAGCATCAACATGACTAAGTGCTGAAGTCCTGCATGCTGGGTATCCAGTTTAAATGTGATCCAGGGCAGTAGACGTGCACGTACAGCCTCAAGTCCACGAACTGTCTACTACTTTACTGTACGGCTGGGATATTCTTGTCAACGTGGTACCTCAAGGAGGCTTTGACAGATTTTCTTTAAACTCTGCAAATGTCCGCTCTGGCCCAAGGATTAACTGATTAGATTTTGCAGATCAAAGGCCCAGGTCATTTGGCCTACAACATGTCTATGACTCATAGTACCTCAGAAACCCCCCTCTGACCCTCCTCTGTGCTCCCAGTGCACAGTGATCAACCTCATAGAAGTGTGAACCACCAGGCAGTAGTTCTAGTTATTATATTTAATTTTCCCATATAGACTCTTTGTGTATGATAGGAATAACGTGTTGAAGTCTCACCGTCCATTTCGTGAATGGGAATCTGTCCAAAAATGTGCAGATATGGACGATAGAAGACTCTGCGGAATATCCAGTTAGGACGAGGATCATATGAGTAAAGCAGCGCCTGATTGGCTACTCCATATGCCATGAGCCACACGGCGAGGAAGAAGAGGAAAAAGAAGACATCCTTCATCTGAGGGAGAAGCGAGACGCATCACTGCGAACGTCGTTTTACACTCACATGCAAATGTCTCTATGAGCACACATTGTGTAGAGAGTTTTAAGTACCTGAAGTCTACTCAGACTGAAGCTTTAGTATCACTGCACCTTCTGTTTTACCTTTTGCAAACTGTTCTTTTAGTGTGTTGTGCTTTCTCACCATCTTTCCCACTATGATGATCTTCGGTCCGAGCTGTTTGTGGATGGCGAAGATGTGGATGAGACGAAGAGTGAAGACCATGTAGTCTATAGCCATCACTGCCCGACCAAAGTCATATGACCAGGGGAACATTCTGGAAACACAAGGCCATATTTTATTCAGTAAATTAGCCCTTATAGTCAAAGACTCATTTATGCTCCTTTTATCTATCAAAATGGACTCCTTCTTTAAATAGAGATAGATGTTAAAGATCTCCTCCACTAGGGGGCGTGGCCCCTCACAGATCTCCACTTCCTCCTCTTCGCTGTTCAGCTGGCATTCAGTTCCTGTTTAATCTTCATTCAGCTGTTCTGCTGTCTTATATATGTTTTTAGTTCCTTACCAGCTCACACAGTCATTACTCAAAGTTCATACATATTCCTAATCATTCTTCATTGTGTTTTTCTGCTCTGGCCTGAACTGTAGATTACACTACTACACACAGTGGTATTTCATTATTAGTTCAATGTTCATAAATTAAGAGAAAACGTCCACAAACACATTAAATGAACACAAGATCATGGAGCAAAAATGAGCTTCAAAGCAGAGAAACATTTTCTTTTGGCTGTGTCTCAGTAGAACTCATGTCAATGATCACAGAGGCCTGACCTGCAGCAGAGAGCGAGCATAAAGAGAGAGATGGCTGTGAGGTCGAACTTGTTCCACACATCCTGGATGTAGTTCTGCATCCTCTGAATCACAAAGCCACTGCCCACACAGAACGTCTGCAAACAGGAGATAGATGATCCGTTTGTTTGTCAGATAACTGTAAATATCCAGAACTCAGTCTTAAAACAGCTGCATTCAAAGCCAGAATCCTACGAGTGCCAACAACTGTAGTTCCTTTCTTGTCCACTGGAGGCTTTCTCCTGCAGGGAGTCCATCCCCATAGAGCCCCATGTTAAAATTTCCAGCTTTACAGCAGGAATAAACATGTTTACAGCCTGGTAATGTTCATCAAGCTGCTGCCATGCAAATATCATGATCTTCCACTGCATTGTAAACTAGTTATCTAGCTTACACCTGACTGTTACATCACCACACAGAGTTTATTTTATCTTGGATTGCTGTAACACATTCCTAGCATATTCTGTAGCCTATTTTATTATAGATAAAGTAGTTTATTTACTGTGTTTGCATGTTTGTGTGTGAACTGCCCACCTGTCGTATTTCCTCACACACCAAGGTGAAGACCCAGAAGTAAAGCACAAACTCCAGGGTGGAGGGGCCTTTGGGGGGTGGGGGCTTAAAGTCCACCAGCAGAACGTAAGCAAACAGGTAGAGGAACAGGAAGTACATCAGCACGTTACCAAGGAAGGAGGTGACGGGGGCAAACCAGAACTGTCTCCATCGCAACACCAAGAACGGTCGCTTTGAGTTTGGAGGGGAAGGGTCTAAGGCCGAGAGAAACACAAGGATGTGGTTTAAACAGGTCAAAAAACATTTGGATGGCATGTATTTTTGATATCCTCCCATTGGTCCACCACCTACAGGGATGGGTGTAAGGGTCAGGGGGCAGAGGAGGGGGCCTAGCCATTATGGACCCAAGCAGTACAGACTGGTGTTTGGGACGTGGAACATCACCTCTCTGGTGGGGAAGGAGCCAGAGCTAGTGCAGGAGGAGTCTTCTATGTTGACATTCTCAGAGGACTACTTGTCTCTGTGTAGCTCCAGGTCACGGGGAGGAAGGTTCTGACAACCTTCAAACAACAGTGCAGAGTACACGTCCTTGAGTCTCTGGGAGGGGTCCTGGGAAAGGGTACCACCAGGGGACTCCTTTGTTCTACTGGGGATTTCAATGCTGAGTCATCTGGAGGTGTGTGACTGGGAGGAACATCCTACCAAATGCTCCCAGGGATGTTTGCCAGTGAACCTGTTACCTGAGCACCCTAGGCCACAGATCAATGATCAACTTTGTCAGCGTTTCATCTGGTCTGTGGCTGTATGTCTTAACACTTGGGTGTAAGGAGAGCAGAGATCTGCTCACAACCTTGTGGTGAGGTGGGTCAGACGTAGGGGAGGCTGCCAGATAAACCTGGTAAACCCGAGTGAGGGTGAACTGGGAACACCTTACAGAGGCCTCTATCTGTGAGTTTTATACACCCACCTCCAAGAGAATTCCTTATGCATCCTTTGGAAGGTTGGAGACAGAGTCTAAGTAGTCCGTGTTCAATGACAGGATCCTGATAGGATCTGTGGCTAGACGACCATCTGTGGTGTGGTGGAAGTAAACAAGAACCCACTGGTGGACACTGGCTGTGAGAGAAGCTGTCTGGCCTAAAAAGAGGCTTTCTGGGCTTGGCTAGTCCAGGGGGTCAGGGCGGCTCGGAGGGCTGTGGCCTCATTAGTTTCAGAGGCAGTGACCAGAGTGTGTGAGACTGCAGGTAGACTAAGGAATATAACTTTCAGTTAGCCCTGAGGATATTCTGCCAAACTGTTTAACAAGTCAGGACAGGAAAGTAGGGATTGGCTCAGGTTATCAGCATTAGTGGACATCTGCCAACTCAGAATGAGGATTTCATCAGGCTGTGGAGGGGACATTTTGAGAAAGTCCTAAATCCAGTCAACCTGTTTTCTTATGCAGAGGTAGAGTCTGAAGATACAGGAAAAGCTCAGCTATTTCCTTTGCAGAGGTCATTGAAGTGGTCTAACAGCTTCTCAGTTTCAAGATAGTTAGTTATTGGGGTGTGCTTAGTCTGCTGCCAACATAACTGGGCCCAGAATAAACAGACAAAAATGGATGGATGTTCCGTCTTATATTTGGTGTGTCTTTTAGGTAGACATTAATGATAAGGAAAACAAAACCACTGACATGATAAAGTTCCAAACCAACCTTTTAGGTTTTCCTTTAAAGCTCTGAGCTCCTCAGCTTCTTCCTCACTGAGACAAGAACATAACCAGAGAGTTTAGTCAACAGAATAAATAATGAAAGCATTATCTGATGTCTGTCTGGATGTTGTGTACTTCTGTATGATGTCGGCGAGGGAGAAGACAGTGGCATCGTTGCCCTCCAGGCTGTCCGTGTCTCTGCCATGATGAACCTCCACAGACTTCACCTCCTCCTCCTGCTCCCTGAAACAGAAACACAGAGATCATTTAACCTCTAGAAACTCTAATAAATTCACACTAATCACACAAAATAGCAGAGTATGGCTGACCTGAAGCTGATGAGGTTTGTGTAGAGGAGGGGGGGTATGAAGAACGTCAGGAGTAGTTTCCAGACCTCAGTGCTCCTCTCCATGTCTCCCCACCAGATCTGAGACAGGAGAGACTGAACACAAAGACGTACTGTCACATAAACAGCTCTATATCATAATGAATTCTAACCTTTATTCCAACCTTTCCAGCCAAGCCATGCACACTTTTACCTGCCTGGCCTGGTCCACCACCTGGTCAGAGCCTGATTTAAACCTGACGTTTTTAAAACGTTAGCTGTTTTATTACAGTTTAGACTCGAGTTGTTTTAATGTCATGAATTTGTTCAGATGAGATCTTTAATGCTGCTGGTACCACAGGTGTGACCTGTTTATTAATGATGGAGAGATCAGTGAGGATGAGGAGCAGAGGTGCAGACATCACTATCACTGATAGCATGGAGCGTTTTGGAGATCATCAGTGTGTTAACAGACTACAGTCTGCAGAGTTGTTCCCTCATTTCATTGGTAAACAGAGATGTAATCGAACAGGTGATCACTTCAAGTTTTTGCTATCTTATCCTTTCACTTGTGCATATGTGGCTGCCGTGCTGGCAGCGCCACTTTTTAACAGCTTTTCTGACCCATCATGTCAAAAATGACGTATTAAAGAACAGTTCTATGTTTCTTAGTAAATAAATATCAGTGAAGTTTTATTGAAAAGGTTTCTCATTTCAGAAATGTGTCTAAGGCTGGATCTTACAGTGGGTTTTCTGGAATTGCTACGATAAAAATATACCAAACAGAAATCTAGGGAAATATTTGATAGTCCTGCTAAGTCTGACTTCATGTCTCTGACTTCCCTTAAGCCCAGCCCAGCCTGGACACGAGGGACGGTGTTACGGCCACAGCCGCATCCCCCCCTTTGTGTAACTAATTACTTCTGTGGAGAGTCTGTGCGTGTGTGTGTGAATGGCTTGGGTGCTCTCTAGGCTGATTCCTGACACCTGTGCTGCTGGTGAAGGTGATCGGTGAGCAGCTGCAGCAGAACCAATCAGCCAATGAGAAGCAACACCAATCAGCCCAACCCTCATAAAAGTGTGGACTGCCAGCAGTTGACGCGCAGCTTCACCTTAGTTTTGAGCTCGCCACTGTGCCTCTTTGTGTTTGATTTGTTTAGTGTTTTGAATTTCTGTTAAGATTCTGTTTGAGGCGCTCGTTTGATGCACTGGGCCAGGTTGTAGTTTAGTTAGGCACACACTCACATGTAGGTTTTGTTATTTGTTTAGTCACACTAGGTTTAGGGGTGCTGTTCTGTTGTTGTTAGATTTGGTTAGTTAGTGTAGTTAGTTAGGAGTTATGTTCAGTTTGTATCACCAGTTAGTTTTAAAACACTAGTTAGACACTGTTTTATTTGGTTATTAGTTGAACAGCACTCATCGGTCCTTTCATTTTGCCTCACTTTTGTTAAGCACAGTTTTACTTTTGTAATAAATACCTTTAAATTACCAGCTACATCTGGTTTTATGTTACTTACTTTACCCACAACGAGCTGGTCGTAACAGACGGGGTCAGGTTCTTGGTCAGGCCTGGCTTTGGGCTACAGGCTGCATCAGGCTGGGCTTGAGCAGATAATCAAATGTCTAGTCTTACTCAGGATCAAAAGTCCTGCCATCTAAGACGGCGGAGACCGAACACAGAAGACGCCACGTTTGACTTTACCTACGGTTCTAAACAGTTATCTCAGCATCAGGGTGTGGTGAACCGTGCTGGAGGAGGAAGTCATTACCTGGACGCCATCATGGCTGAAGAACAGACGGGCGTCTGCTGCTGTCGCCATCTGGAGACATGTGGCTCCGCCCCAAACCGGCGACTTCCTTATAAGGAGGGTGAAGGAGCGGCTCTCGCTGTTCTGATAACACTCTCCAAACACATCTGAGCAAACGTACACATTATTAGTTTTTATTTTACAGAAAGGATGATCCAGGAAACAGGTCACTCTGAGGTTAGGCTTAGTTTATTTAGACTTTGTTCAAATCTGTTGATCAGATCCTGATTTAAGAAGCACATTAAACATCATTAATGTGTTTTTACAGTAATGATAGTATTTTGAAATGTCTGACCATGTGCGAGGTCCTCAAACTTCTGAGCGAGTTCCTTCATGGCCACTTTACTCTCTGTCTCCGTCTCCCACCTAGAAAGTTCTCTGAGCAGCTTACAGCCACCGAGAGCGCTCAACACCGACTCCCCCGCCTCAAACACAGAAATACATGGTTTAATCCTGAAAGGTTCTCCTGATGCTAGACTGGGTGTAATAATATAACGTAGTAACAAACAATACTGGTCTCACCATCTCCCAGAAGTAAACGGCCATCTCTGTGCGGTTCTGCAGGACGGCCCATATGAAGAGGGCCGACCACGGCGAGAGACAGCGCTGATCTCGGTACAGACAGTCACCCAGCAGCATCCTGTTCACTTGCTGCAGGACAGGAATCATTATAACGCTATTTAAATTAAAATATTGGGATGCCAATCAGATTTCAGGGTCATCTCCACATTCAGACACAAATACCGAGGCAAACATCAGGAAGCTGGCAGCTAGAGTGATGGGAAACCAGACATTTTTATTTAAATGTTATAATTTTGGATGTAGTTTGGACACCTCAGGGTTAAATGGTTCTCTAACTGTGCTGAAGAACAAACAGTGTCTCTGTGCTTTAAAGACTTAGGTACATAGTGAATCTAATCCTGCTGTACTTCAGCTCTCTCACCTTTAGGGCCCTCCTGGTGCTGATGTTGTGGTCGAGACCCAGAGGGCCGTAATAAAATGGCTGACAGACGTCACCCAGCAGGTCCCACAGCAGACGGGAGACCTGCACAACCACAACCATGGTTTTAAAGAAATACACATTCATTTTAATCATCATTAAATGTATAAGAGGCGTGTATCCCATTCTCCCCTGTCCCACCTAACAGTGTGGACAGCCTCACAGGGGTTCATAGTGAAGTTATTCTCATCACTGCACAGAAAATTCAATATCAGCTGACCTCGAACAGCGTGAGCTCCATAGCAGAGGCGGCCCCACTGAGCACGCTCTGTGGGCTCTTCAGCGGTGACGTGGTGGTGTCCAGGTGAGGCAGGGAGCCGGCCAGCACCTGGCGCTCGCTCAGACGTCTCTGCAGTAGGATGTAGGCGAGCGAGCTGTCGGACAGGGAGCGGTACAGACTCTCCAGACGACGGTACGTTAGATAGTCCAGGATGTTCAGACCGTTCTCGCAGAACAGACGCACAAACTGGGGTTTGTCGTTTATCAGCGCGTCCGTCATCGAGTCCTCCAGGTCATCGTACTAAAATACAAAAATATTATCAGTGAAGGAAACAGACAGAGACGATATTTGTCTTTACATACATTCTAGGTTTAATCTTTTAACCTTATTATGACACTGTTATGAGCTCTCCAACCAAAACCAGACCATCTCCAACCAAAACCAGACCATCTTCAAACGAAACCAGACCATCTCCAACCAAAACCAGACCATCTCCAACCAATACTAGACCATCTCCAACCACAACAAGACCATCTTCAACCAATACTAGACCTCCTCCAACCAATACTAGACCATCTCCAACCAAAACCAGACCTCCTCCAACCAATACTAGACCTCCTCCAACCAATACTAGACCATCTCCAACCAGTACCAGACCACCTCCAACCAATACCAGACCATCTCCAACCAATACTAGACCATCTCCAACCAAAACCAGACCATCTCCAACCAATACTAGACCATCTCCAACCAATACCAGACCACCTCCAACCAAAACCAGACCATCTCCAACCAATACTAGACCTCCTCCAACCAATACTAGACCTCCTCCAACCAATACTAGACCATCTCCAACCAATACTAGACCTCCTCCAACCAATACTAGACCATCTCCAACCAATACTAGACCATCTCCAACCAATACCAGACCACCTCCAACCAAAACCAGACCATCTCCAACCAATACTAGACCACCTCCAACCAATACTAGACCTCCTCCAACCAATACTAGACCATCTCCAACCAATACCAGACCACCTCCAACCAAAACCAGACCATCTCCAACCAATACTAGACCACCTCCAACCAATACTAGACCATCTCCAACCAATACTAGACCACCTCCAACCAAAACCAGACCTCCTCCAACCAATACTAGACCATCTCCAACCAATACTAGACAACCTCCAACCAAAACCAGACCTCCTCCAACCAATACTAGACCATCTCCAACCAATACTAGACAACCTCCAACCAAAACCAGACCATCTCCAACCAATACTAGACCATCTCCAACCAGTACCAGACCACCTCCAACCAATACCAGACCATCTCCAACCAATACTAGACCATCTCCAACCAAAACCAGACCATCTCCAACCAATACTAGACCATCTCCAACCAATACCAGACCACCTCCAACCAATACTAGACCATCTCCAACCAATACTAGACCTCCTCCAACCAATACTAGACCATCTCCAACCAATACTAGACCACCTCCAACCAAAACCAGACCTCCTCCAACTAATACTAGACCATCTCCAACCAATACTAGACCACCTCCAACCAAAACCAGACCTCCTCCAACCAATACTAGACCACCTCCAACCAATACTAGACCACCTCCAACCAATACTAGACCACCTCCAACCAATACTAGACCACCTCCAACCAATACTAGACCATCTCCAACCAATACTAGACCTCCTCCAACCAATACTAGACCTCCTCCAACCAATACTAGACCATCTCCAACCAATACTAGACCACCTCCAACCAATACTAGACCATCTCCAACCAATACTAGACCACCTCCAACCAAAACCAGACCATCTCCAACCAATACTAGACCTCCTCCAACCAATACTAGACCTCCTCCAACCAATACTAGACCTCCTCCAACCAATACTAGACCTCCTCCAACCAAAACCAGACCACCTCCAACCAATACTAGACCATCTCCAACCAGTACTAGACCACCTCCAACCAATACTAGACCATCTCCAACCAATACTAGACCTCCTCCAACCAATACTAGACCTCCTCCAACCAATACTAGACCATCTCCAACCAATACTAGACCACCTCCAACCAATACCAGACCATCTCCAACCAATACTAGACCACCTCCAACCAATACTAGACCATCTCCAACCAATACTAGACCATCTCCAACCAAAACCAGACCTCCTCCAACCAATACTAGACCATCTCCAACCAATACTAGACCACCTCCAACCAAAACCAGACCTCCTCCAACCAATACTAGACCATCTCCAACCAATACTAGACCTCCTCCAACCAATACTAGACCATCTCCAACCAATACTAGACCACCTCCAACCAATACTAGACCATCTCCAACCAAAACCAGACCATCTCCAACCAATACTAGACCATCTCCAACCAGTACCAGACCACCTCCAACCAATACCAGACCATCTCCAACCAATACTAGACCATCTCCAACCAGTACCAGACCATCTCCAACCAATACTAGACCATCTCCAACCAATACTAGACCATCTCCAACCAAAACCAGACCATCTCCAACCAATACTAGACCATCTCCAACCAATACCAGACCACCTCCAACCAAAACCAGACCATCTCCAACCAATACTAGACCTCCTCCAACCAATACTAGACCTCCTCCAACCAATACTAGACCATCTCCAACCAGTACTAGACCACCTCCAACCAATACCAGACCATCTCCAACCAATACTAGACCATCTCCAACCAATACTAGACCATCTCCAACCAATACTAGACCTCCTCCAACCAATACTAGACCTCCTCCAACCAATACTAGACCATCTCCAACCAATACTAGACAACCTCCAACCAATACTAGACCTCCTCCAACCAATACTAGACAACTGTGAGAGAAACTCATGGTGTGGCCCCCATCCTCCCCTGACCTTTAACCCTACTGAGAACCTTTGGAGCATCCTCAAGCTAAAGAATTATGAGGGTGGGAGGCAGTTCACATCAAAACAGCAGCTCTGGGAGGATATTCTGACATCCTGCAAAGAAATTCAAGAAGAAACTCTCCAAAAACTCACAAGTTCAATGGATGCAAGAATAATGAAGGTGTGGCAAAGAAGGGCTTGTATGTTAACATGGAACTTGGCCCGTTAAGATGTTTTTGATTGAAACAGCTTTGGTTTCAGTAAATATGACCTCCTAATGCTGCAGATTTAAATCTTTAAATAAATTGGTGAAAATCAATAATATTGCATCTTGTTCTGTCATTTTGATGGTCAGGACTCATGTTGGCAGTTCTGGGTTTCCACGGATGACTGCTGAGGTTTCCTTTCTTTATTTTTGTTTACTCCTCTCAGATGCAGCTTTATAAATGACTATTTAAACCACTGAGCAGGTGACAGTGACCTCTGACCTTCCACTGGATGTCTCCATTGAAGAGCTCTGACTTGGCGATGTCCACTCTGTTCCACGCCACGGCCAGGTTGAGCTCCTCAGTGTACTCGCTGGCTTCACTGGAAATGCGCTTACTGGCTGCACACAAAAACATAAAGAAACAAAAATGCACATAAAACACACAAAACCCTGAATAAAACACACAAAACCCTGAATAAAACCCACAAAACCCTGAATAAAACACATAAAACCCTGAATAAAACACATAAAACCCTGAATAAAACACACAAAACCCTGAATAAAACACATAAAACCCTGAATAAAACACACAAAACCCTGAATAAAACCCACAAAACCCTGAATAAAACACATAAAACCCTGAATAAAACACATAAAACCCTGAATAAAACACACAAAACCCTGAATAAAACACATAAAACCCTGAATAAAACACACAAAACCCTGAATAAAACACATAAAACCCTGAATAAAACACACAAAACCCTGAATAAAACACAAAACCCTGAATAAAACACATAAAACCTTGAATAAAACACATAAAACCATGAATAAAACACACGTAATCCCATAAAAACAAACATAAAACCAGCTAGTGCACCAAAAAGCCTGAGTGGAAGGCCAAACTAGCCGTGTCTATAGCCATGTTTCCATCAGGGGGTCCGGTTTGATTCAGTTCGGTTTGGTATGGTTTGGTACGCTAAACCCCAAAACAGTTTGCGTTTCCACAGACACCGTGTGTAGGGAGAATCTATCCAGAACAACTAAAGATGAAACCACAATCTAAGGCTGTTGATATCACACCCTCTAAGGAGGAAAGATAATGATACAAGGGGGGAGAGATCCTTTCTCCTTCCTAAACCTACACCTTCAGAGATCCTTCAGGAATGTCACTGAAAGGGGGGGGGGGGGGGATTCTCTTTCCCTCATGGCTGACAACTTATCAAGGAACCACGTTCGAAAAACAAGAGTTTCTCAGGCAGTAGGACACTCATTTTGATGAAAGACAGCTCCCAACAGAGATAAACACCTTAAAATCTGAATCTTTCGATTGGTCGACCAAATGGTGAACCTCCTCAGACTAAATCCTGTCTTCCTGAAAGCTGTAAGAAACTTTGCACCATGCCTCATAAATCTAAGGACTCTGTTTTCCTACAGAGCCGTGGCGCAAAGCAGTTGCATGTCTTAAATTCCTGGTGTTATCTCGACCACATGAAGCTGCAAGGATTGAAAGTATCAAAAAACTGTCTTAATCATTGTTTCCAACAGGACATGTTCATATTTGGTTGAGTCTGTTTACGAGGAACAGAATGACGTGTCATACTAATCTCTGGTATCTTCCCTTACTGAGTTATGGTTTTATGATCTAATTTAGTGTATTTCTCCAAGTTGACGAACAGAGACTGAAAATCGTCCATGGATCAACATTGCCACCTTGTGGTCAAGTTCCATCACACCCAAATGCAGAAACATTTTCTAATGTATAATTGTGTGTTTAAACAATTAACCATGTTTCTAATGTTTGTGTGATAGTTAATTGATAGTATTCTAGAGTTTTTATAACCATGTTGTGTTATCTCTACATTATCTGATTAACTTGATGATCTGGTGGAGAGTGGATTATTGATCTTCAGGGTTGATCCAGGATACAGACCCCTCCTCCTTCCTTTTAAAGAGAAGCCATGCTGAACACGAGTTCAGAGTGGAGTTCAGAGAGGAGTTCAGAGAGGAGTTCGGAGAGGAGTTCAGAGTGGAGTTCAGAGAGGAGTTCAGTGTGGAGTTCAGAGAGGAGTTCAGAGAGGAGTTCAGAGTGGAGTTCAGTGTGGAGTTCAGAGAGGAGTTCGGAGAGGAGTTCAGAGAGGAGTTCAGAGAGGAGTTCAGTGTGGAGTTCAGAGAGGAGTTCAGAGAGGAGTTCAGTGTGGAGTTCAGAGAGGAGTTCAGAGAGGAGTTCGGAGAGGAGTTCAGAGAGGAGTTCAGAGAGGAGTTCAGAGTGGAGTTCAGAGAGGAGTTCAGAGAGGAGTTCAGTGTGGAGTTCAGTGTGGAGTTCAGAGAGGAGTTCAGTGTGGAGTTCAGAGAGGAGTTCAGAGAGGAGTTCAGTGTGGAGTTCAGTGTGGAGTTCAGAGAGGAGTTCAGAGAGGAGTTCAGAGTGGAGTTCGGAGAGGAGTTCAGAGAGGAGTTCAGAGAGGAGTTCAGAGTGGAGTTCAGTGTGGAGTTCAGAGAGGAGTTCAGTGTGGAGTTCAGAGAGGAGTTCAGAGAGGAGTTCAGTGTGGAGTTCAGAGAGGAGTTCAGAGTGGAGTTCAGAGAGGAGTTCAGAGAGGAGTTCAGTGTGGAGTTCAGAGAGGAGTTCAGAGTGGAGTTCAGAGAGAAGTTCAGATAGGAGTTCAGAGTGGAGTTCAGAGAGGAGTTCAGAGAGGAGTTCAGAGTGGAGTTCAGAGAGGAGTTCAGAGAGGAGTTCAGAGAGGAGTTCAGAGAGGAGTTCAGAGTGGAGTTCAGAGAGGAGTTCAGAGTGGAGTTCAGAGAGGAGTTCAGAGAGGAGTTCAGAGAGAAGTTCAGATAGGAGTTCAGAGTGGAGTTCAGAGAGGAGTTCAGAGAGGAGTTCAGAGAGAAGTTCAGATAGGAGTTCAGAGTGGAGTTCAGAGAGGAGTTCAGAGAGGAGTTCAGAGAGGAGTTCAGTGTGGAGTTCAGAGAGGAGTTCAGAGAGGAGTTCAGAGAGGAGTTCAGTGTGGAGTTCAGAGAGGAGTTCAGAGAGGAGTTCAGAGAGGAATTCAGAGTGGAGTTCAGAGAGGAGTTCAGAGAGGAGTTCAGAGAGGAGTTCAGAGAGGAGTTCAGAGAGGAATTCAGAGTGGAGTTCAGAGAGGAGTTCAGAGAGGAGTTCAGAGAGGAGTTCAGATAGGAGTTCAGAGTGGAGTTCAGAGAGGAGTTCAGAGAGGAGTTCAGTGTGGAGTTCAGAGAGGAGTTCAGAGAGGAGTTCAGAGAGGAGTTCAGAGAGGAGTTCAGCAGAGTTCGTTGTGCAGTTCAGAGAAAGTGCTGCAGAGTGAGTTGGGTTCAGATCAGAAAGCGGTCAGGTCTGGACAGTCCAAGAAGATGCTCACTGAGGAGAGCTCTGTTGAGTCTCCTTGGGCCTCCTAGGCCCATTCTTGATCCAAGCGTTGTGCCAAGTCTGATAAACAGTCAGACTTAGAATTTTTCTTATCCAGTACCAGATTTTTCCTAACCTTTTTATAGCTTCGTGCTAGATTTTTCTATTTATCACACAATCGACTTCACTGTGAGCCAGCAGTCACGTGGTGTCGATGCGTTTGAGTTTATCTGATTTTTTAATCGGACGATCAAGAGCTGTTTTTGGAACGAGAGACAATCCTTCCCAGAGTCCGTGGACAAGAGTCTGTACAGCCGTCCCTACAGTCTGAGCGACCCATCGGCGCCGCAGCGGCCCAGCTTGAACCCATCCGGGTCGGACCAGAGTTGGCACGCGGTAGCTTCGGGCGTTCAGAACTTGCCAGGCGCCTTCCTCCGGGCCCCTCCAGATGGGTCCTCTCCTCCTCTCCTTCGTCGAACGGCTGGTATGATCCAATTCATCTCTCTGGTGCTGATGTCTCCAAAGTTCCAATAAATTAGTTCAGATCTATTTTTCTTCCAAATTCACCCTCCAAAATTTACACCGTTGCTTACATTTTTCTGTTAGGATTATTAAAATAAATAAATAAATAAGCCGCATTAAAAATAAAGTAAAAGTTCAGCTGGTGTTAAAATCAAGCTAGATTAAGTCAGAAATCCTGGGTATACTGATCTGGTTTTAAAATAGTCTGCAGCCCGAAGTTTTACAAACACGTCCAACAACCACAGAGCGATGTTTTCACAGGTTATCTAACGTAAGATGTAGATTAATAACTAGTTACAGAGAGTGAACTGTTCTAAGGCTTCGTATTCACAAAACTTCTGCTTTAATTTAGTTTCTCATGCATCACTGATGGATCAGGCTGATGTGAGCCTTCAGGCTCTGCTTTGTGTTCTTAAAATCATCCAGATAAACGTCAGGAAAACTTGATTTGTGGCCAGATACCAACATCCACAGACCAGGAAACAGTTTGGATCTCTGTCAAGTCCAAATATTTCCCATTTAGGCAGATCTTGGTCCATTTTTCTCTCATTTTCACCCGCTTCTCACAGCGCAGACTTCCGTGTTTGAAGCCCGGAGGCGAGCAGCTGAGTCGCGCGCTGATGTGACGTCAGTGCAGCCCCTATTGTTTTGTGTGTGTAGCTCCACCTTTTTGGTACGGTTAGGTAAGATTGGCACCCCTACGGAAGGGTGCCGAAAAGTGGGACGGTACGGGTCGGTTTTTTGGGTCCCTTTCTCTATGGAAACACAAGAAAAAAGCGTGCCGTACCGCACCGCACCGAGCCAGACCGCTCGGTGGTCAGGCCTGTTGAGTTGAGGGGATTCCTCTGATTCTTTCTGGCCCTCTGCTGCCCCCCTCTGGCTGTTTTCTTCCTCCTCAGGCAGTTGTTCAGACTTTACTCATGTTTGTTACCCCGGCAGAGGGTTATGTAAAGGGTTCCATATCTTTCTTTGTTCATTTCCTTTTTGTTGGTTTGTATGTGTACAAGATAACTCGAGAATGGAAAGTCGGATCTTCACCAAACTTTCAGGGAATATTGGATACTGACAGGGAAGAATCGATTAGATTTTGATGATGATCCGCGCACCCGATCGGTTTTTCTCGGACTTCAAAATTTTTAACACCATAGTAATCAATGGGAGCGTGAGTTCCTCGGTGGCGCTGCTTAGGAGTGGGTCTGCCGCCTCAGACGGCCATTCTAGTTTCATATTGTTCTGATTTTTAGCTGCTATCTGAGCTTTTCTCCTCATGTTCTTTTGCTTTTTTAGCTGTTTTCTGCTTTTCCTTAACAACAGACACTAACAGTGAATGTTACAGTTCTGTAGGGATGACAGAGGACAGATCTGGTTTAGATCAGGGGTTCCCTCGTGTTTTCTTTAGACCCCCCTGTGGATAAATTCAGCCAATCAAATCTGTGAAATGTTTGAAGACATCTGACGTCCAACGATGGCCTTTCTAGAATTCTACTCACCTCCGACTAAAGCTCTGAGCAGAACGGTGTCAAAATCGTCGGAGCCCTCCTGTTCTCCATGAAACACAGTGATGAGGTCTCTCTGCTGATAGATACTCAGAGCCTGCAGATGCACAGAGAGTCAGCGGGGTTCACTTTTATATTAAAGACTGTTTAAAGAACAGAGAAACCCTCACGCTGTCCAGCAGTCTCTCCGGCTCGTTCTCAGTAGGAAAGTGCCTCCGCAGTCTGTCACAGACCTTGTCGCGGAGCTCCGTGCTGAGGCCCTCTGCAGCCTCCCCCTCTGCAGGGGGGGAGGACAGGGACGAGGGGCTGAGGGGGATGGGGGCGGCGTCGGCCAGCAGCTCAGAGATGAAGTCTGCAGCCGGACCAGAACCAGCTAGAACCAACCAGGGCGTCTCTTTCCTCAGGGATGAGTCCAACCGCTGAGATAGAACATAAATGAGCACAGAGACAGGGATCAGAACAGATGACTGAGGCTGTGGCAGAGCTTTAGACACAAACGTTACTGTCTGTACGGCATCAAAACATCACATCTAACCCTTAAAAGTCTCCAAAGTCTGATTCACTCACATGACTCCCCTGAGAATATCCCTAAGCTTTACTGAGCCCCACATGTGAACGCAAGTGGATGAATTTTTCTCACAGACTTTCCCACAAACATTTCTGGGTAATCTTCCTCCTCCATAACCTCCGAAAGCTGACGGATAGTCCAGAATAATGTCTGCCATCCGTCAGATCCATCTGTCAAAGCTGTAAGCTGATTGGCTCCTTCCTGGTCAGAGAATGACCGGGCCAATCAGCATCATCAGAGGAGAAAGAGACAGTAGCTGTTTTTGGTATTTTCTTATTTTCTACTTTATTTGACTCAAATCCTTTTTGAGTGTGGAGCTCAGCTATGTAGGTTACTCCTCTGCAGTGATGCATGTCTACTATAACTGTGTTATTGCTCTGATTGGCCCGTACTGAATGTGACAAAACATTCATCCAGTCACTGTCTGGGTTTTATTTTGAAAGGTTCTTCCTGTCCTAAACACCGTCTGTGGGTGGCTGCTGTAGTACCGCTGTGAAAGGAAAACCTCCCGCTGTGAGGGTCGAGTGCAAACTAGCAAGACGAGGAATTTTCTGGTAGATTACCCAGACATGGAAACGAGTTAAAAGGGCTAAGACACTAAAAGAATGAACTTTGTGCAGTTTCTTCTCCAAACCTGTGAAAGACAAGGACAGAATATGAACCCAGTCTGAAGCTCCTCCAGCTGCACAGCTCTGTACCAGAAAAGTTGTAGACCACTGTATTTCCTCTGTGTTGGCACATCCATGTATAAAACCAGGAATGTAGTGTAGCATCTGTGCAGAGTTTACTCACCTCCAACATGCTGGAGTCTCCTGAGATTAACATGCAGAGCACTGGGATCTCTATGCTGCCACTTCCTGTTTATTTTCAGCAGAAGAAGAAGAATGTAATGTTAACTATGATTAGGATACGTACAGTAAATAAACCTCAGACTGTTATGACTCCCACATCACCAGCAGATCTGACTGTGCTTTAATACCTCAGACTTTAACAGCACAGTCTCTGTTATTTTAATGATCCACTCAATCAGAATTAAAACTTAAAATCAACCATGTCAGTGACATCAGAGAGGTGAATGAATCTGGTGATTACTGCATAAAAACAAAGGGAACGTTTTCATGCTTAAAAACACTGGCAGAGTTTCTTTATAACACCTGAAAACGCATGAAAATATTGGCAATATGTCTTTCTATTTCTGTTCTAAATTACATTAAAATATCGGCCGCTAACTCTGAGGGAGAGCTGAGGTCTTCTAGGAAACAGGGCTGAGTGGATGGAGCTGAAGCAGAGCGATGGAGAGGAGAAGTGCTTCCTTCATTTCTCTCCGGCTCTTTAACAGACAGTCCCACCTCTCCCTGCTCTGCACTGGCTTTGCCCTTTAGCTTCAGTTTCTTTATAAAAATCCTAAATCCACTCTCAGTCTCACCCCAGATGCCGGTGCGCTGATGGGAAATGTAGTCCTCCAGACTGGCCCTGAAGCCCGTCTCTCCCCCTCGACGGCCCACACTCCCATCATCCACCAGCAGGAAGGCCTGGCAGTTATTATCCAGGCAGCACGAGTCCCGGGACGTGTTCTGGACGTAGTAGCGTGCGGGAAAGCTGCCCTGAGGCCAGAAAACATCACTGAGGTCATTTCCTCTGTTTGAGTTTATAACAATGAGAACATACACCAAACAGGAGTCTTCACAGAGATGTTTTCTGTCTCATATTTACTCCTAAACACAGCTGGCAGAAGCAGGGCAAGGGTCCCAGGGTTCAGAGACTTATCCTGTTATTTTCCATCGGACTGTCCTGGATCTGGATCTGGATCTAAGGATGTGTTTCTGTTTCACTCAGAGTTTAGTAAAGTTTCAAACATCCTGCTTACCTGAGCGTTAACCAGCTGCTGCCTGTTATGAACCAGCCCCCACGGAGCCACGCCCACCGCTATCACCTTCTTCTGGGACAGGGCCGGAGCCGCCGCTCCGTGGTCCCTCACCGCCTCGCCCACACAGCGGGCCACGCCCTCCCTCAGCCCCCCCGTCAGGATCCACGCACCTATGGGGGAGGTTTTCATCAGTACTGTTTCCTTCCTCACACTCTTATCAGCCGCCATGATGGCGATGTTACCTGTGCTCTGAGCCGCTCTGACCAGCCCGTTCCTCAGGACGTCCCTCACCCACGGTTTGATCTTCTCCCTCCCCTCCCCCCCGACCACAGACACCACCAGGTTAGGGGAGGGGAGCCCCCAGTGAGCCGTCATCAGGGTGTAGATGATCTGAGGGGGCGTGTCACATGACAGACGGAGAAACTAGCGAGGAGAGAGAGCGAGGGCCCATTTAGACAAAGCCGTAACCGAGTTAACACCTAGAGAGGCGGAAGTATGGACGCTCACGTGGCTGTGTCTGCGTCCGGCCCCGGCGAACTCCAGCTCTCCGTAGGCGTCTGTGGGACACTCAGACGAGTGCTGTCTGCTGTCCCACTGAGTGACGATTGCCGCGCCGAAGAAGTCTCCTGTAGCCACCGAGTCATGATGCTCCCGAACGCCGCCACACTGGCACAGCGCCCCGTTACTGCAGGCACAAAAACACACCAACACTCACTAAGCTGAGGTTGATGAGTCTCATTACTGACAGATATTCAACAGTTTTAGAATATTTAATCCCCACGCAGCGTTCAGAGGCTCAGGTGACCTACCTTCAGTCTAAGATCTACATCAGGACGGCTCTGAGAGTCTAGAGCGAAGGCTCAGAGAATATTACAGCAGTTAAAGGAAGCCATGAGACTCAGCAAGCAAGATAGAGGTAGAGATAGCAAGATAAATCTGCTCTGGCTCTGAACGAAGGCGGACGCTTTTTTCCTCTTGCTCCCTCCCTGCCCTCATCTGCCCTGCTTGCTGCTCTTTGTCTTGTGCTGTCTCTGTCTGATCTATCGGAGCCTCTCTCCGCATTTCTCTCCAAAACCTAAAATATGGATTTGATCAGCTGGTCTCTCAACACAATTGACCAAATTTTCTCGACAAAGAGACTGGGTAAAGGAGAGCCCGCCTGCCCTGACGGTACGTTTGCAGCCGGATACACGATGGACTCCTGGGAGGAGTGGGGGATCGTGTGCCTGTCGATCCTTTCCGTTGAGGATGTTGAAGACGTGTACATAATTGGAATAACAGGTTTTCTGCTGTTTGGAGCTGGCAGCTTCCTGATCTATCGCAAAGTTCGGAGGACGTTGGCAGCACTTTTGGCAATTGAGAAGCTGCCCGTCATGACTGAGGGAATGTGCAGGGCTGTCAACACTCAGACTCAAGCGATATGCGAGCTAAATCGCAAACAGGATGTGATTTTTGAACTCCTTTGCAAGATGGATGCCAACTTGGAGAAGTTGTCAGCTCGGCTCAGCTGAATGGGCCACCGAATTCGGACATATTCGATGTAAAGCCACCGGGAGACTCAGAAAGACTCAAAGGCAGACGGAAAATTGCAGTGTCAGCCTGACCCAGAACAACTGTTATCTTCACTGGCTCCCTGAGATAACCAGACTTCCCAAGGCCAGTTGTCTCTCCACTCTCCTTGGTTGTTATGTGGACAAGATGCCCCCCCCCCCCCGTGAACTTTGTTTCTGGATCAGAACTCTACAAGGTCGTCTCCACGGCAACAGCCGTGTCTTCATCGCCTATATCAGACGGCAGAGACAATGGGTGGGACTGAGTGGAGATGAAGTACACGGGCTCACACATACGCACACACAGGACACATATAACACACACACCCCCTCCAACTCAACGCCTTCGTTTTTTTTCCAAATTCCACACTGTGCCCCCCCCATACAGGAGCCTAGTTTGGGAGTTGCTTTTTTTTCCCTCTTCCTTCCTCTTGTTCTCTTTTTCAGTTAAGTAAAAGGGGCGCTGCTCGTGTGGCAGCCCCGCAGTTCTCCCCCTCCTGTCCTCCCCCTGTTATGTGTCAATGTCTTTTTTATGTTTCTTGGACGGGATGTAACTGAAAGGCAATCCCCCCCCCCCTTCTTTCTGATTTTCTCTCAGAGATTACCTGAAGGAGTCTTCTACGAATGTGGAGCAGATCCTCTTCTTGATGATCTTTGGGATCCAGCTCTGTGGGAGAGAAGTCCGTCACATTTTAGAGCAGAGAAGAAGAAGACCGAGGATGAGGTAAATGTGATAAAGAGGCTGCAGAGATAACGCCATGGTCTCTCATAGAAGCAGCAGGGTTTGCTTCTGTTTGGACCAGAGTCCAGTTAGTGAGGGGCAAAACCAGATAGGATGGGACGGCGTGACCTTTGACACAGAACAGTGAGACAGACTAAGTCTGTTCAATCTGGAGGAATACAGACAGAGTTTGACTTTAGACTGGATCAGCTGATGTCTGCAGAAACTCATGGTTTCTGGATGGTATCTGTTACTCTATTATCACACACATTTACCTTCATTAACCCCCTCCTGCACACACCTGTGGATGATCAGAGCCCTGGAGCTTTAAACCTGTTTCTGCTTTAGTGATGTAATGACATTTCTCCTCCACCTGTCCTACATACCGCTCTGTGTTTGTCAAAGGGGACGGGGGGGCTCTATGATTCACCTGAGCACAATAAACCAGGTAACAAAGCAGAAACCAGGAAACCAGGGGGACAGGATGTCGATCTATAGGAGGGTCAGAGATCAGGTTACAACTGAGAGTCTGACTAGAGGAGGAGGAGGAGGAGGAGGAGGAGGAGGAGGAGGAGGAAGGGGGAAGATCTGCTTTCACAGATGCTTCATAAACTCTGTTAGTGGCGTTTACAGCAGGAACAAAGTCTAGAAAGTTTGGAGATTCATCTAAAGACTGAAGGAAGAGATGTTTGCAGTAGAGTAGAATTATTATTATTACTGTAAAGAAGGAAGGATCCTCCAGCTCTGAGAGCAGCTCTGACTGCATTCATGGCTCCAAACGTTCTTGGTATTTGGGTCTAAATGAAACCATGTGCTCCACAGATTTCCCAGGATCGTTCCCTTTTTCCTGGGAAAAGCGCCGTAAATGAAGCTGCAAGTAAACACAGCTCCGAGATAAAGATGTAATCAGAGAGACCACATCAGATCTGAGCAGGATGACAGGAATCAAGGTTTACAGGGAAGAAATCAACGGGGAACGCAGAGGAATTTAACCCTTTAGAGACGCTTCACCCTGAAAATGTCTCCACTGTTATTATTCATGGTTTTAGTCTCTTTAGCTCAGAGATTTCCTGAAGGTTTCAAAGCTAGAAAAATCCTGGTTTTCAGAGTTGTACCTGGACATTTCTAGTTTGATGACCAGACCAGACTGAGCCCAGACCCCCTCTCATTTCAGACTTAAGACTCTGATCATTAAAAACGTCCCTCTCTTCGGTCTAGGTCCTAAACTAAAGCCACTGTTTTGGTTTCAGGGATGAATCTCTCCTGATGAGATGGTAAGTTTTACATAATGAGGGAGAAAAGCGGTTAAAAGTGCCCTTTCTTTTTAGGCTTTAAATAATCCCAGAATGCTTAGAAGGTAGCTTGCAGTGTTACCCAGGAAGGCCAATTTAACCGCTTTTCTCCCTCGTTATGTGAAACTAATCCGTCCACCATGCAGCCCTATCTAAGTGTCAGGACCCAGAGTTTTTCAGCAGGAATCCAAACACCCATGGACATCAACCCCTGGTCCTTCAGAGCATGGAGCCAGCTCCACACTAACCTCAGCACCTCATCCCTGCAGCCATCTGGAGTTTTCTGAAGTGTAACATGGAGGGGATTCCAAGAGAACGCTGCAGATCAGACACGCCTCTCTGTGTCTGCAGGAATGTGTCTGAGTACAGAGAGGAATGTGCTCTGAGATCAGGAGATCTCACATGGAGAGGATTAAAGCTGCAGAAACACAGCCGTCATCAGCTGATGGACAGAACAGAACCTTTAAATCTACCGCTGTCATAAAGGCAGTCTGATGGTAGAGCCGGTACTGGATCCAGACTGGACCCACGTGTTCAGAATCCCGTCAGCAGGTCAAAGGGCGTCAGGAGGAGGCAGTTTCAGACTGATCCACAGAGAACCGAGAAATCCATGTTTATGGAGCAGCTGACTCAGAGGGCTCTAAAGCAGTGGTTCTCAACTGGTGGGTCCAGACCCAAAAAAGGGCCATCAGTGTCAGACTGTGGAGCACTTTGTAAACCAAGAAGAGCACAAGGAGGTTTGGATGACCCCTCTGGTTTTTAAGTCAAACACCCGTGGGTGCAAACGGGAGGGTACGCTCATTTTCCATCTAACAACATAGCGTACCATGAAAACTGTGCAGGGGAAAATAGGAAAGACTGAAAGACTTTCCACTAGGCAATGATTGGTTGATAGAGAGCTGAACGGTGTCTGCAAGTACTCCAGAACTCACCATGGACCTACGAGAACCTGAACGCTGACTCAGAGGTGCAAGAACTGAATGAATCTTTGATTTTTTATCCAGTCTTTAATGTGCTAGAAAAGTTCTGTGACTGTGGCGAAGATGGCCTAAGACTTAGGTCAGGCTTTCTGCCCTGTGGCTCCTTCCCTGCATGTCTCTCCCTCTCAGTGTCTGACTCTGTCCTGTCCCCGCGAGTAAAAGCTCAGAAATAACTCTAAAAGTCATGAAACCATCAGTTTTCATTTAGCTGAGCTGAAACCTGCTAGCGTCATTTATGGACACTTCAGCTGCCATCTCATTTATTTACAGTAACAAGCTACAACAGCACTAGACAGGAAGTCCTCGTATGAGGACACTGGGTCTGTTTACTGGTGAAAAGTAGGGGTGCGCCGATCGATTGGCCAAAATTGGAATCAGCGCAGATTTCCTTAATTTTGGAGGATTGGTGATTGGCCGATACTTAGAGAAGATCCGTGGATAAGATCGGTTTCATATGTACCTCTACCTACTAAAATGTGAAAAATGAAAGACTAAAGGAACTGATATAATTTAGATAGAGAGATAAGACTTTATTTTTTAATCTAGTAGTTTGGACAGCAATGCTCTAAACTTTCATTTATATTTGAGAGAACTACCTCATGTGAAGTTAAAACAACACGTTTGTATTGTTTCACAGTATTGTTCAATGTTTTCAATAAAATTAGATTGGAACATTGAAAGTGTATGCTGTCAGTTATAAAAAAAAGAATCAGTATCGGCCAAAATCCGAATCTGCAGGTCAGGCTTTTTAAAGATTGGTGATCGGTGATCGGCCAGAAGATTGCAATCCCTAGTGAAAAGTACAGAAATATAAGAAACCCAACAGTTTACAAGTAAAAATGCTATAAATGCTTACTGCATGTTGTTAAAATTAGTCTGCATTGATTTTTATTTGAAAGAGATATTTTCCAAAATTGTGGGAGTAAGCAAAGATTTTAGAGAATAAATACTCTTTTTTGTTCTTCAGGATATCTTTAACTCTTTTAGCATCAGCTTGGTACAATGGCCCATATTTTGGTACACAGTGGTGTCTTTCCTGTGTTATACAGTAAAATTCACATAATAAAAACCTCTATTGTTGTCATGGTGACATCCTTACAGGAAGTCTAAAACAGCAGACTGGTTAGGGTTAGATCAGACTGGATAAACTCTGGTTCTACTGCTGTCTGTCTGTGCTAATGTGAATCAGCAAAGACGAAGTTTTTAAAAAGTCTTTAAGTAAAGAGTTAGCGGTGGAGATAAGAGAGGAGGAGAGGAAAAATCTGAGGAATGAGAAGAACATTCATGTTGAGACACGACAGACAACTGCAGATGTACAGAAGAAGACAGACGGTCACAGCCAGTGATTCTACAGACGCTGAGGAGGAAGAGGAGGAGGACTGCTCCAACCTGCTCACACAGCCCTTTCAGGCTGTTTACATCCAGGAGGCGGAGCCTCATCTCTGTCTCTGATTGGTCCTTTTATTCCTTCACAATGAAAATTCCTCAATTCACTGATCAGCTGATAGATGTTTCCTGATCAGCTGATAGTCGTTCACTGATCAGCTGATAGATGTTTCCTGATCAGCTGATAGATGTTCACTGATCAGCTGATAGATGTTTCCTGATCAGCTGATAGATGTTTCCTGATCAGCTGATAGATGTTCACTGATCAGCTGATAGATGTTTCCTGATCAGCTGATAGATGTTTCCTGATCAGCTGATAGATGTTCCCTGATCAGCTGATAGATGTTTCCTGATCAGCTGATAGATGTTTCCTGATCAGCTGATAGATGTTTCCTGATCAGCTGATAGATGTTCCCTGATCAGCTGATAGGTGTTCACTGATCAGCTGATAGTCGTTCACTGATCAGCTGATAGATGTTCACTGATCAGCTGATAGATGTTCACTGATCAGCTGATAGATGTTCACTGATCAGCTGATAGTCGTTCACTGATCAGCTGATAGATGTTCACTGATCAGCTGATAGATGTTCACTGATCAGCTGATAGATGTTCACTGATCAGCTGATAGATGTTCCCTGATCAGCTGATAGATGTTCACTGATCAGCTGATAGATGTTTCCTGATCAGCTGATAGATGTTTCCTGATCAGCTGATCCCTCACAGTAAACAGCTAAACTGTGAAAGAATTTGAATCACTGTAAGAATTAAACTCAGACATATTTCTGGTTTCGGAGTAGTTCGTGTAAATAATGCTGATGTAAGTGAGATAACTCTTCGTGTTGTTCCTTTAATAGAGAAAGATGAATAAGGTGTCAGAAATAAGGATTCACGTCTCCTTTAAACCCCGGTACAGTCATCCTTCAGTGTGGATGTCCTCTATCCTGTCACTATAACATAAATAAGTGTGCATGGAGGCTCCGCTCTGATTTCAACAATAGGCAGATCTCTAATATTCATAACTTCACAGTCATTCATCTGTTTATGTCAGGAAAATAAAGACTCTTTAACCAGCCAGGCTGCAGACAGTCCTGAGTCTCCACTGAGTCTCTGATAAAGAAAAGCTCCTGCTCTCCAGAGCCAACAGAAAACGTCCCTCCTTCTCTCTGTGTGATATTGATCTTGGTGTGATGCGATTGCTTCCAGGCATAACATCACCACCCAAAACAAACCTGCTCCATCATTACAACATCAGACAACAGAAGCTGTTAGAATAACTGAGGAGCTGCTTTATAAACCAGGATTTATGTCCTCTGGAAAATGACCAAAACACCCACACACGCTGACAGAAATCTCTCTAAATGAGCCTAGTACAGTGGCCTACAAAGACAAAAAGGCTGCAGCGTGCTAAAGGGGTGAACAAGCTGCAGGTTAGCAAAGAAATGCACAAAGAAATGAACACCAAACAGACAAAATCCAGAAAGCAGAGCAACAACCCTGCAAAAACAAATATCCCTGGATTATTACACTCTTCATATTCCCTTAAACCAAACACCGGCACATATCTGAGATTATTGATGATATAGATATAATTAATAATATTTGCTCTTCTATTGTTGTCATCTAACTGCTCCATCCTTTAACAGTGCAAACATTTCCTCTGTTCCTCTGTCAGAGGAGACTGAAATGTCCATACACAAAGGTGTGTCATTAAAATCTCATGTTTCAGGTGAATGAAGGCCTGTTGGTGGATGACTTCAGCGTCCAGAACATCTGTTTACCAGCCTCACATGTTTCTGAGATTAGACAGCCTGGAGGCAAAAAGCCTCAACCACAAACAAAGATGGCCGTCTCTGAACTACAGCATGATGGAGAGACAGAGACAGAAAAAAACCTTCAAACCCTTAGAATAAGTTAATGAGGATTACCGTAAACCTTATAATAAACGCACCTCTTCTTCTAATGTAACCATAAACCTTCCAATAAACACACCTCTTTTCCTAGCCTTACTGTAAACTAATAAAGGCATCTCTGTTCCTAGTGTTACCGTAAACCTTATAATAGAGCATCTCTGTTCCTAGTGTTACCATAAACCTTCTAATAGAGCATCTCTGTTCCTAGTGTTACCATAAACCTTCTAATAGAGCATCCCTGTTCCTAGTGTTACCATAAACCTTCTAATAGAGCATCTCTTTTCCTAGTGTTACCGTAAACCTTATCATAAAACATCTCTGTTCCTAGTGTTACCGTAAACCTTCTAATAAAGCATCCCTGTTCCTAGTGTTACCATAAACCTTATCATAAAACATCTCTGTTCCTAGTGTTACCATAAACCTTCTAATAGAGCATCTCTTTTCCTAGTGTTACCGTAAACCTTCTAATAGAGCATCTCTTTTCCTAGTGTTACCGTAAACCTTATCATAAAACATCTCTGTTCCTAGTGTTACCGTAAACCTTCTAATAAAGCATCCCTGTTCCTAGTGTTACCATAAACCTTATCATAAAACATCTCTGTTCCTAGTGTTACCATAAACCTTCTAATAGAGCATCCCTGTTCCTAGTGTTACCATAAACCTTCTAATAGAGCATCTCTTTTCCTAGTGTTACCTTAAACCTTCTAATAAAACATCTCTGTTCCTAGTGTTACCATAAACCTTATCATAAAACATCTCTGTTCCTAGTGTTACCATAAACCTTCTAATAGAGCATCCCTGTTCCTAGTGTTACCATAAACCTTCTAATAGAGCATCTCTTTTCCTAGTGTTACCTTAAACCTTCTAATAAAGCATCTCTGATCCTAGTGTTACCATAAACCTTATCATAAAACATCTCTTTTCCTAGTGTTACCGTAAACCTTATCATAAAACATCTCTGTTCCTAGTGTTACCGTAAACCTTCTAATAAAGCATCCCTGTTCCTAGTGTTACCGTAAACCTTATCATAAAACATCTCTGTTCCTAGTGTTACCGTAAACCTTCTAATAAAGCATCCCTGTTCCTAGTGTTACCGTAAACCTTATCATAAAACATCTCTGTTCCTAGTGTTACCGTAAACCTTCTAATAAAGCATCCCTGTTCCTAGTGTTACCATAAACCTTATCATAAAACATCTCTGTTCCTAGTGTTACCATAAACCTTCTAATAGAGCATCTCTTTTCCTAGTGTTACCGTAAACCTTCTAATAGAGCATCTCTTTTCCTAGTGTTACCGTAAACCTTATCATAAAACATCTCTGTTCCTAGTGTTACCGTAAACCTTCTAATAAAGCATCCCTGTTCCTAGTGTTACCATAAACCTTATCATAAAACATCTCTGTTCCTAGTGTTACCATAAACCTTCTAATAGAGCATCCCTGTTCCTAGTGTTACCATAAACCTTCTAATAGAGCATCTCTTTTCCTAGTGTTACCTTAAACCTTCTAATAAAGCATCTCTGATCCTAGTGTTACCATAAACCTTCTAATAAAGCATCCCTGTTCCTAGTGTTACCGTAAACCTTATCATAAAACATCTCTTTTCCTAGTGTTACCGTAAACCTTATCATAAAACATCTCTGTTCCTAGTGTTACCGTAAACCTTCTAATAAAGCATCCCTGTTCCTAGTGTTACCGTAAACCTTATCATAAAACATCTCTGTTCCTAGTGTTACTCCAAACCTTCTAATAAAGGCCCTTCAGACTGAAGGAAAGAAAAGAATCATGACAATAAAGATTTATTTGTTTTTCCTGTAATGCTGAGTTTTTCTTTATAACAGGATATGTTGAGAACATTTTAGGGATTTTCTTCAAACTTTACTTAAAGGTTCCCTATGACTCGAGGATAAACTGCAGATTGGAGGTCAAAGGTCAGTGCTTTCAGTGTGTGGTCATTGAAAATCTCACAGGAATATTACCATCAGGAGGTTCGTCTAGTTTTGTTTTAGTTTTTAAAGGTAGAACACTGAAACATCCGACGTGTCTGTGAGGTCTTCTGTGGAGTTTTTCTTGTTTTCCTCAGAATCATACAGATTAAAAAGCCCGGGGCTGTTCATGTCTGAACTGGCTCAGCAGCTCCTACAGATCCTCAAATATGACTTCTTTACATTTGACACTTTTAACTGATCCATTTAACTCCTTTATTTATTTAACTCCTTTATTTAACTCTTGTTGATCTGACCCCCCTCATTAGAATAAAGGAGATGTTTTAGAAACAGGGTATTTAAGGGGATAAATTATTCTGACAACCTCAGCAAACAGAAACATCACTGATGCCTTTGTTTAGACAGCATGTAGGAGTTTGTCGTTATCTTTGCCCAATATGAGGTGTCAGACTTGTTTTAATTTTTATGGTGTCAAACAGGTTTTAATATGGTTTGATTTACAGCACAATAGCATTACCAGTCTTTCTTTTATCCAGTCCTCATTTACATCAACATACTGGTTTGGTTTCTGCATGAGAATGCTGGAGGAACTCTGAGTGTTTCTGTATCTTTCTGCACTTGTGTCTGAACAATTCTGTAAGAACTTAAAATACGATAAAATTATCAAAGTGTCTGTTTCTGCAACATACAGAACAAAAACATAGTTTCTGAATGTTTCTGCACAAAATGGCTCAAAAGTATCATCAACATTTTTGAGTGTTTCTGACTAAAGTCTCACACAACCGTTGGCAGTACCCTGGTACTTTTTCACATTTTCTTTCAAGAAAATATTGTCAATATTTCTGTCCTGATATCTTGAAAAAAAAAACTGCAGATGTTCAGAGCAATGTGAAAATTGGACAGAAACATTGGCAACATGAAGAGAGGTTGGTGAAGCTGAAGAAGAGCCAGCGTTTGTGTGTAATTTAGAGAGTCAGAGTTTAGCTGGAACTTTTTCTACTGGATAATGATCAATGATCAGGTCCTGATCAGGTCCTGGGTTAGTAGGAGCTGAACTTTTTAAGCTGTGCTATCAAACGGGCTTCAGTCTGGTTTAATTTTTATTTTAATCATATTAAAGTTTATTATTCTGGGATTGTGACAGTCATGTCTTATTTCTTCACAGTAAAAATCTGCAGATATAAACCTTCAATATCAATCAGCTGAAAAACATCCAGATGTGACGTTTTGATCAGTATCACCCTACTCTAGACTGGTCTCAGAGATCCTCCTTTAAACACCAGAACCCCCACCCCTGTAGTTTATAGACCGACCTGTCCAGGTGACACGTACCTGATCTTTCTCCTTCTTGCTCCCGGCCTTCCCCCCTCCTCCTCCTCCTCCTCCTCCTCCTCCTCCGTTCTCCCTCTCCTGCTCCTTCATCCCTCTCGGCTCGGCTGCAGCCTGACTCTGCTCACAGGGATAAGGTTCAGCTACTCCTCCTGCAGCTCCGCCCACAGTCTCGTCTTAGCTCCGCCCACGCAGCACTGGGGGAGGGAAGGAGGGATGAAGCCCCTCCCACTGACTCCACCTCTGTCCCACCAGGTTCATTCCTCACATTCTCTCAGAGGTACAAACACAGAAACAGCTCAGCGGTCATGTGACCTCAGACGGCTTCAATCACAGATAATTCTGCATTTATTCATATATTTAAAGGCATTCATATCGTCCAATCAGCTGGAGCTCTGCTCCACATGGCAGAAGAAAGTGACATCATTGTTTGTCTTTAAGTTTTAAAAATCCAACAATCAAAGATTTCATCTCTAATCAATCCTCTGATCATCAGTGAAAGAGTTAATGATGCTGTATATCACACACCTGTCAGGTAGCCATGTTTGTCTGCAGTTGAACAGGAGGCATGCTGGGACTTCAAAGCGGTCTAATAGTGGGACGGTCTACACTGAGAGAGCCCCCCCCCCCCAGTCATTTCCTGAACAGGAAGTCCTTGAGCTGAGGATGTCTCAGGTCTGACGGCTCCTCCTGGAGAACAGAAATGTCTATTTTTAAGAGGTGAGGATGGTTTTAGGAGCTGCATGTTCAAACTTTAGATTCAGCCTGTGAACCTGTTCAGGATCTAGTCTCCAGTGTTCTGGACCAAAGTAGACCGTCTGCAGGAGTGGACTTGGACTTCTGTAGCACCTTTCATGAGACCCAATGTCGCTTTACAGAAGAGTGGGAAACAAGACAACACAAAAGACAAACACTAAGTTGAGTGTATGTAGGGAGAATCAAACAGGCTCCTCCTCTACTGTTTTATGTGCGGTGCAGTAGTTTGATATACAAAATGTAGTAAATTGCCCGTTATTGTGAGTCTAGGACTATTCTAACCCCCGTGATATCAAACAGACGTTAGTATTGTGTGATCTGATTCTTATTAAAGTTAGACATCCTGGTATCACAACAACCGTAACGTTCATCAGTAATAAAGTGTTCCAATGTTTTTTAAAAACACATTTATGTTTCAGACTTCCTCTGACAGTTTGGTGTAAACTCTTGATGTCTGTTTCTCTGCAGAGATGATGAAGACTTCAACCCTCCATCTCTGTTTGGAGCCGGACTGTGAGATTAAGGAGACAGAACAGGAAACAGTCGCTGATAATCAGGAAACAGCTTCCTGCCGTTTCTTCTTGTAATAACCCAGCGAGGAGGCGGAGCTTCAGCAGATGTTTGGTGGTTTCCCTCTGAGGACTGAAGTCTTCACACATTCTCAGAAACTGTTTAGGAATAAATGAAGCCTTAACATCTCTGTGGAAGACACTGATGGTCTATAGAGACCTGGACCTACAGAGACCAACTGAACCTACAGAGACCTGCTGAACCTACAGAGACCTGCTGAACCTACAGAGACCTGCTGAACCTACAGAGACCTGCTGAACCTACAGAGACCTGCTGAACCTACAGAGACCTACTGAACCTACAGAGACCTGCTGAACCTACAGAGACCTACTGAACCTACAGAGACCTGCTGAACCTACAGAGACCTACTGAACCTACAGAGACCTGCTGAACCTACAGAGACCTGCTGAACCTACAGAGACCTACTGAACCTACAGAGACCTGCTGAACCTACAGAGACCTGCTGAACCTACAGAGACCTACTGAACCTACAGAGACCTGCTGAACCTACAGAGACCTACTGAACCTACAGAGACCTGCTGAACCTACAGAGACCTACTGAACCTACAGAGACCTGCTGAACCTACAGAGACCTACTGAACCTACAGAGACCTACTGAACCTACAGAGACCTACTGAACCTACAGAGACCTACTGAACCTACAGAGACCTGCTGAACCTACAGAGACCTGCTGAACCTACAGAGACCTGCTGAACCTACAGAGACCTACATCTCTGAGCCCCTCCCTGGTGTGTGTAAGAATGAGCCTGCTGCATTTTAGAAAGAACAGAGAGAAGCTGTGTCAACCCTTGAGACTCACCTACTGGGTCTTGTGTGGTCGGAAGAAAAAAAACTCCTGCAATGAATTTACGTCACAATAATTCCACAAAACCAGAAATAAATGAAATCCTCAAAAGTGTGTAAGGTTAATCCAGAAGTTTTGTTGACAAAATCCAACCAAGAACTAAAATTGGGGTTTAAAAACCTTTTTATTTTGACAAAGCTTTAGCAAAAATATGTACCACAAAATACTCAAAAAATTCAAAAATAAACCTGAGTTGATTAGACTCAGTAAATTTCACTGAGGAGTACAGGCATCAACAGCAAAGAGAAATGGATTTTATGAAAATTTAAATGATTACATGAATGAAAAAGGATTTAAAAGTCCATTTAAAGCAAAAACAAACATATTGGTTCAACATTAGAATCTAAGTACCAAAAATTCAAAATGGTTAAAAACTCACGGGTTGAAACCACAAAAGATAGCTCTTGGTTAAATTTAGTTCTCCATCCTGGACCACAGAGACCGTCTATTCTGATCTGATCTGATCTGACGAGAGCAAAATACCAGCATGAGCCTCCCTGACTTTAAGAGCCCTTGGGTAGTACTTGTTAGCTTCTATTCATGCCCTCTTTTGTAGAGGGGTTTCCTTTCCACTCACAAGTAGCAACGACCCTTAACTGGTTTGTTCACTGATAGGAGTTATCACCGATCGCCCACAGAAGATTTCAGGACCAAAGAACAGGTACACGCCAATCAGAACCTATGGTTAGACTCTGCACGAGAGCCCCAACAGGAAATTTGAGGCCTTTTGATAAGGTATGCTAGGTGGTTTCACCTCGTCTTGTCTCCATTATATAGTATCATGTGTACAAAAAGGAGAATCTCTTCACACTTCTGCGAGTCGCAATGTTTTTTTTGTTTTTTTGTTTTTTTTTTTAATAAAGCATGTAAAATAACACCATGCATAATTACAGGGTCCTCATCAGAGAGATGTATGAAGTCGACTCTAAACATCTCCCGTCTCTTCAGAAACCATCGTTTCCTCACAGCAGGGGTCCATCTGCTCCTCTGAGCTCTAGGTAGAGGTGGAAGAATGAAGAGGGTTGTTGTTGGAGTCTCTGAAATAATAAAAACATCCAAAGTAGCTGGATGAGTTTATCGTCCACACAGAACAGAAACAGATGTCGACCTCTTCTTAGTGGATCTGACATGTGAGGGGAGCGAACACACCTGAGCACGGTACAAACAGTCGTACAAGAAGGAAACCTCTCCGAGGTCGTTTTCACACCTGATAGTCCGGGGGACTATTGTGACGTTTTGGAACGGAAATGACAACATTGTTGCTCTTTCCTTTGGTTTGGTTCGCATTCACACTGCTCTCTTGGTCAGACAGACCAAACCGTCTGAACACCTACAACCTCTGCCTGTTAGGGGCGCTGTCGTCACAAACAGCGACCAAGAAGAAAAGAATGCGTAGACGAAGAGGAAACCGGAAATCCACCTCCTTCTGCCGGTCTTTTTTTCCACATACACAATGGAAAAAAACAGAATTTACGCTGTCTTAGGGTTTCTGCTTTTGCAACGGGACATTACAAGCAGCCAGCGAGGCGGTGAGCTGTCCAGCATGTTGTTCTTAACATGAGACGAATAAACGTCTATGACGTGTTGCTATGGCTACACAGACGCCAAGCGAGGTACCGACATGTATTTGAGTGTATTAAATCACATATAAATCCGTATATCATTACCTTTTATGCCACTTCCTGCCTTTGGTTCACAAGTTGGTCCGCTTTGCTTTCACACCTCAAACGAACCGCACCAGGGTTCGTTTGGAAGCGGGCCAAGACCCCCCGATGTCAAGTGGACCAGAGTCCGCTTGTTTGGTCCACACCAGAGTTCATGTGAGCTTTCACACCACTCCAAACGAACTGGACTATCCAGGAACACGGACCAGAGTTTGGTTAAAGCGGACCGAACAGCTCTGGTGTGAATGCGCCCTGAGGATCTCACCTACAGATCAGGTCACTGAGGAAGTCCAGAAGCCCTGCAGGCTGTGGACACGTTAGATATTATAGTGATATTAGAAAATCTCAGGACGTTAATCAAGTATTCTCAGCAGCGTTTTTGTAGCGTGCATTCTTCGTTACTTTAGTAATATGAGCTCTTTCTTATTTATCGTCCTCTGGGCCCGTCTCTCTGCTGTGTTTATGTCTGTGAATGTGGAGGTCTGTCATATTCAGTCGGTGACGCTGCCCGCTCTGATCGCTCCAGAAGACTGCAGCGCTACAGTCCTCATGTTGACTCCACACACTTGAGGATTATCTGGACAACTGTCTGGTTTTTCTTTTGGTAAATTTGACTAATTTTCAGAAACTATAAGAGCGACAGAAGAGAGCCAGACAACACAGAACAAAGCAATGACATTATGACAGGACAGCACGGGGACCAGGACCAGGACCAGGACCAGAACCAGGACCAGCTGTGGAACGTCACATAAGCAGTTTAACATCCACACAAAGACAGAGATCCACAGAGTTCTAGGATTATTTCACCATTTTCCTAGAAGGAAGGAGGGTGATGGGATTCACTAAACAAACAAAACAATAAGAGAGGAATGATAATTTCAGTCAGCTCCTTCAGTTTTTTCCCTTTAAATAATTATTTTTATGAGCTGGGATTCCAACCACAAATTAATCCGTCCCGCCTGGTCAGTGGACAGACTGGCAGATTTAGAAAAACTGTGTAGTTCCCTTCAGTTTAGCACAGAGGCTTTCTATTGGTCTAAGACAAAACCTGAGCTCAGGACTGAGACCAGCTGGTGTGAGGCCAGCTCAAGTCCACATCCCAGTCCGTGGATCCTCACTGGTTTTAGTCAGAACTAACTGGTCTGTAGAGGACAGATCTCACTGGTTTAAAATAAAAAATCAGAACCAGAAAGCTTCATATTCTTCATGTGTTGTAGAATGATAGAAAATGAACATAAACCTTTTCATTCCTGTTTATTCAGTCCTTAATCTGAACAGATCCAGTCAGTTGATCATTCTTTACTGTGCTCAGCTCAAATTACACAAACTCAGTCTGTAGAGAAAGTTCACAGCGTAACAGTCCAGCATACAAACCTGTTCAGCAGGACAACATCCATCTCTAAATGTCAAAAAATATATGGTATAAATGTATAACCCCTCACCTCCAGTATTCTAGATTTATCTAGCATTAATTAAAACTACAGCCCCCACACACAAACACACCTTTTCTAGTTTTATCTAGTATTAATACAAGTTACTACTCACCTACTGTCTAGATAAGTTCTGAGTAGAGTTGGTCTGAGGAGGCATACATCCAGTCTGACACAGAGCCTCAGTAATCCTGGAGAGGGCATCACAGCAGAAAGACGAGCGCTGAGCAAGCTCCGCCAGCTGCATAGAAACCAGAGACAGAGCAGTCAGAAACCAGAAATAAACTAGTCTGCTGGTTAGAGAAGAGTCTAACTCTAAGGCCCCGTCCACACGGAGAAGAAAAGATATATTGCCGTTTCTTTTTGAAAAGGTTTTTCATAAAGACGGGATCATTTCAGGAAATATCCGTGTCAACAAAGAACCACTGAAAACGCTGTAGTGCAAGCCTGAACGTGGCGCTGTATTGCACCATGTACAAATATCTCTGATACAGCCTCTGAGAACAGCCTGACCTCCAGCATTGACCTTCTGTGGCTTACCCTCCTTAAATATCTCTGATACAGCCTCTGAGAACAGCCTGACCTCCAGCATTGACGTTCTGTGGCTTACCCTCCTCAAATATCTCTGATACAGCCTCTGAGAACAGCCTGACCTTTAGCATTGACCTTCTGTGGCTTACCCTCCTTAAATATCTCTGATACAGCCTCTGAGAACAGCCTGACCTTTAGCATTGACCTTCTGTGGCTTACGCTCCTCAAATATCTCTGATACAGCCTCTGAGAACAGCCTGACCTTTAGCATTGACCTTCTGTGGCTTACCCTCCTTAAATATCTCTGATACAGCCTCTGAGAACAGCCTGACCTTTAGCATTGACCTTCTGTGGCTTACGCTCCTTAAATATCTCTGATACAGCCTCTGAGAACAGCCTGACCTTTAGCATTGACCTTCTGTGGCTTACCCTCCTTAAATATCTCTGGTACAGCCTCTGAGAACAGCCTGACCTTTCAGCAGTGACCTTCTGTGGCTTACCCTCCTTAAATATCTCTGATACAGCCTCTGAGAACAGCCTGACCTTTCAGCAGTGACCTTCTGTGGCTTACCCTCCTTAAATATCTCTGATACAGCCTCTGAGAACAGCCTGACCTTTCAGCAGTGACCCTCTGTGGCTTACCCTCCTTAAATATCTCTGATACAGCCTCTGAGAACAGCCTGACCTTTCAGCAGTGACCTTCTGTGGCTTACCCTCCTTAAATATCTCTGATACAGCCTCTGAGAACAGCCTGACCTTTCAGCAGTGACCCTCTGTGGCTTACCCTCCTTAAATATCTCTGATACAGCCTCTGAGAACAGCCTGACCTCCAGCAGTGACCCTTTGTGGCTCACCCTCCTTAAATATCTCTGATACAGCCTCTGAGAACAGCCTGACCTTTCAGCAGTGACCCTCTGTGGCTCACCCTCCTTAAATATCTCTGATACAGCCTCTGAGAACAGCCTGACCTCCAGCAGTGACCCTCTGTGGCTTACCCTCCTTAAATATCTCTGATACAGCCTCTGAGAACAGCCTGACCTCCAGCAGTGACCCTCTGTGGCTTACCCTCCTTAAATATCTCTGATACAGCCTCTGAGAACAGCCTGACCTCCAGCAGTGACCCTCTGTGGCTTACCCTCCTTAAATATCTCTGATACAGCCTCTGAGAACAGCCTGACCTCCAGCAGTGACCCTCTGTGGCTTACCCTCCTTAAATATCTCTGATACAGCCTCTGAGAACAGCCTGACCTCCAGCAGTGACCCTCTGTGGCTTACCCTCCTCAAATATCTCTGATACAGCCTCTGAGAACAGCCTGACCTTTCAGCAGTGACCCTCTGTGGCTTATCCTCCTTAAATATCTCTGATACAGCCTCTGAGAACAGCCTGACCTCCAGCAGTGACCCTCTGTGGCTTACCCTCCTTAAATATCTCTGATACAGCCTCTGAGAACAGCCTGACCTCCAGCAGTGACCCTCTGTGGCTTACCCTCCTTAAATATCTCTGATACAGCCTCTGAGAACAGCCTGACCTTTCAGCAGTGACCTTCTGTGGCTCACCCTCCCTGTGGAGGGTGTCAGTGATTGTCCTGTGGACAGTAGTCCAGTCAGCAGTCTTCCCCATGATTGTGGTTGTGTGAACTGAATTAAATTGAGAGAATGAAGGCTCAGGAAACCTTTACAGGCGTTTTGAGGACTGAAGATAGAGATGTGAATCTTTAAGTATCTCAAAATTTGATTCTGATTCTGGGGCCACTATCTCATTCAGAATCATTCAAACGTATTCCCAATACACAACACATTTTCTTTTTCTTATAAAGAGGTGATCTTTTCAGCCTCTGCTCCAGTCCTCTCTCTGTGTTATTATTTGACATTTAAAATCTTGAGTAAATGTGCTGAAAATAATGCTTTTTTAGCATAATTGTAGAGTTTTTTAACCGTCTAATTGCAATAATAGCAAAGAAAACAGTCATTTGTGCTTAAATTGCTAAATATTTCAATATAAATAAAAAGTTCGGGCTAAAGCAGGAAAGGTATTTATTAGAAAGGAAACCTTCACTGACAAGGGAGAGCAGCAGGTGTTATGTTTAAACTTGCGACTGTGTTATCTGGTGTCTCTTCAGCCGAAAGTGTCAGTGGTTGTTCTAGTTAAAAACTGTTGAATCACTCAACATTCAGTCTGATGTCTAAGAAATGCTAAGAAGATATGAATATAATGAAAAACTAAACAGAGGGGCTCTTTAACTTTTAAATATTTGAGATTCACCAGTTAACACGGTCACTGGTTTAACCATAACACTTTTGGAGAAACAGGATGTGCTGAGTAACTCAGGGCTCCACAGTGTAGGCAGTATGTCAGTGTATTAGGCACAGCACTGTAAACATTACGGCTACTAAGAGCTAGCGCTGCTAACGCTAACAGTGCAGCTGACCTCCCCTACACCTCCTGCTGCACATACGTGTGTAAAACACACATGTAAGTATGTCCACTTAGGTTTCCGTACATCACTTTTGCCAGTTTTTCTGTCTCTGTTAACCACGTTTGTCTCGACTCACCAGTGAGAAGCAGTGATTTCAGAGAGAGGAAGTGAGTCCTTCCTGGTTCAAAGCATATCTCTGAATGAAATAATGAAGCCTCCATATCTCTGGCCCTGATGGCACATGTAAAGCTCCTGGTTATGAATAAGTCAAAGTATTTCTGACCTCAGACTTGAGCCTGCGGTTTTGGTCACGGATCTCTGCCATCTGCTTCAGCATGCTGTCCACCCTGCAGAGAGACAGAGAGTCCAGGATTTCATTATAAAATAACAGAAGGAAGGGAATGTTAGGAAATTGAGAGTCTAGAGGAGAAACCACTGATGATTAAACTCCCTATAGAACTATTATCAGGTGGCGCCCTCCAGTGGCCAGAGGGTTTGTTGATTACAGTTCAATCAGAACCTCCTTCACTTTCTCAGTTTTATGTTTGATCCTGATGCTAAAAACATTAAAATTCATTTTCTTATTCATTTGCACTCAGAACCCATCACACCAAAGAGAAACCAGAACGTTAGAAAAACTCTAACAACTCTGGAAATTTAAGCTCAGGATCCTCTGATCTTTGCTGCAATGTTTCTACAGCTTCAATGGACTGATGATAAACCTGGACCAGGACCAGACTGATGATAAACCTGGACCAGGACCAGACTGATGATAAACCTGGACCAGGACCAGACTGATGATAAACCTGGACCAGGACCAGACTGATGATAAACCTGGACCAGGACCAGACTGATGATAAACCTGGACCAGGACCAGACTGATGATAAACCTGCATCAGGACCAGACTGATGATAAACCTGGACCAGGACCAGACTGATGATAAACCTGCATCAGGACCAGACTGATGATAAACCTGGACCAGGACCAGACTGATGATAAACCTGGACCAGGACCAGACTGATGATAAACCTGCATCAGGACCAGACTGATGATAAACCTGGACCAGGACCAGACTGATGATAAACCTGGACCAGGACCAGACTGATGATAAACCTGCATCAGGACCAGACTGATGATAAACCTGGACCAGGACCAGACTGATGATAAACCTGGACCAGGACCAGACTGATGATAAACCTGGACCAGGACCAGACTGATGATAAACCTGGACCAGGACCAGACTGATGATAAACCTGGACCAGGACCAGACTGATGATAAACCTGGACCAGGACCAGACTGATGATAAACCTGCATCAGGACCAGACTGATGATAAACCTGGACCAGGACCAGACTGATGATAAACCTGGACCAGGACCAGACTGATGATAAACCTGCATCAGGACCAGACTGATGATAAACCTGGACCAGGACCAGACTGATGATAAACCTGCATCAGGACCAGACTGATGATAAACCTGGACCAGGACCAGACTGATGATAAACCTGGACCAGGACCAGACTGATGATAAACCTGCATCAGGACCAGACTGATGATAAACCTGGACCAGGACCAGACTGATGATAAACCTGGACCAGGACCAGACTGATGATAAACCTGCATCAGGACCAGACTGATGATAAACCTGGACCAGGACCAGACTGATGATAAACCTGGACCAGGACCAGACTGATGATAAACCTGCATCAGGACCAGACTGATGATAAACCTGGACCAGGACCAGACTGATGATAAACCTGGACCAGGACCAGACTGATGATAAACCTGGACCAGGACCAGACTGATGATAAACCTGCATCAGGACCAGACTGATGGTAGACCTGGACAGGAAAGGGGGCATCATAGAGGGAAGGGGGACTGCAGGGAGGTCTAACAGCAGATGGGTCTTACCTGACTGATGTGGATCTGAGTTGGGCCGAGTCGCTCTCTCTCTGCTTCTTGTTCTGAGGTGAAAGCAGGTTTTCTTTCTGGTTGGCCTCCCACCTGTAGAGCCGGCTTGCCTTCTTCTTCTCCAGGTCCAGTGCTAAGGACAGAGGACAGAGCTGACCCAGGACTCGGACCAGAAATCCTATAGTTCTTTTTAGGTCCCTCCAAGCCGGCTCAGACTAAACCATGTTTTTGGTGGTTTATGATGGAACCATGTCAGACAAGGTGACTAAAGTCCTGATCCTGGCCACACTAACAGACTGATCCTGACCTCTCATCGTATGCTGGTGTCCCCACAGTCTCTGAGACTGTGAGAGTTCACAGGTCATCAGGGGGCGGGGTAAAAAACTGTCAGTCACTCTATAGCAGAAGCGCTCTGAGTGACTGTAGCATCTTTAGCTTGTTAAAGAGGGAAACAACAAACCAGAAACAACTACACAGACTCTTAGCTTATGGACTGGTACCAGGGATTGAGCAGCTTGTTTCTTCTATTTGAGAGTTTTACTTCATTTTGAACTCGAGTTCTTACTCATGCTACCAAGCTGTCATCGGCAGCACAGCTGAATAAATTTTATTTATAAAACATTAACACCACCCAAGTTAAGTCTTGGCCTGAACAGCAGGTGATTGGCTCAATGCCATGACACGCCTGGGCCCGCCCTAAGGCTATAAATCATCATCCGAGCTCATTCAGCCCGCTGCTTACTTTGGTCACACCACCTTCCCTGGATACTTGCTAGCTTGTGATTTTTGTCTGGACTGCTCCAGCATGGACAGCCTAGCCTTTGTTCGAGTGACGAAAATTCATCTTGGATCCCTGTAGAGGTGGCCTTCTTCAGCGACACAACGGTGGGACAGAGTTAGCTATTCAATAGCCAGTCCACCAGTTGCCTAGCATAACGTAGGGCTACGAGTTTCTAAGGTTAGCATGACAGATACTACAAAGAAGCGCTGCTCCCAGTGCGGGAGGCACACGGCGGGAAAGCACAGACACGAGAAATGTGACTTCTGTCTGGGACATGAATATGCAGAGCTATCTTTAAGCGACCCCTTTTTCTGCCTCGTATGCTCCTGACTCCCTCTCACCACACTCCATCATCAAGCTCAGCTATTTGGTCCCGCCACGGCCAGCACAGCTCTCCTCGAGCCTGCTAGCCCATGGGCGGATGCTGACTTCCCGCCCCTCTGTCCCTCTGACACACCTGCAGGCCAGCTCTCTCCTTCAGTCGATGGGAAATCTCTGCAGCACGAGGAGCTTGCCCAATTTCATGCCGGTGAATGGGCATCCATTACAGGAGAGGAGGAATATGGTGAAGAGGATGGAGATGGCACCAGTGAGGACCATGGTGAAGAGGAGATACTCAGCGGTGAGGGAGGCTCTGCGGGGACGGGGTCTAAGGACCCCTTCCACAAGGAGTTTATGGAGGTGATGTCCCGAGTGGTGGCTAAGCTGGGGATACAATGGCAGGACCCCCTGGCACGCCCCTCTTCAATGCTCAGCAGAACATTTTTTCAGAGTTCGGTGCTACACCCAGCCCGCTGAAACAGATTCCACGTTGTGAAGATATCAAGCAACAGCTAAGGGGTGCGCCGCACCAAACAAGAGCCCCCATTCAGGCTTTTTCAGGATGGTCCTCTGTTGTCTCAGAACCGGAGTTGGGCTACCAGAATATGCCACCTGTGGAGGAGTATGTGGCCTCCCACCTCTCTTCTTCATCCCGCAAGCCTCAGCTTCCCTCCAAGGCTTGCCAGCTCACGGCAGAGAAATCCTACAAAGGCCACCATGACTAATAACCTGGCCATCCTGTAAGCTTACCAGGCCTGCCTCCTGTGTGACCTGGAGGGTAAGGCCACGGCAAAGACCTATAGAGAAAGCTAGAGTTCTCACCCGCACTAGACCCTGGCAACACATCACTCCGACCCTCATCCACCTCCATTGGCTCCCTATCAAGTCCCGTATCAACTACAAAGTCCTCCTCCTCACGTACAAATCTCTTCATGCTCTGGCTCCCCAGTACCTTTCTGATCTCCTCCATCCATACACACCATCCCGCAACCTTCCATCTTCAGACACCGGCCTACCTTCCATGCCCAAAACCAAACTCCGAACCTATGGAGACAGAGCCTTCAGTGCTGCAGCCCCCACCCTCTGGAACACTCTTCCTGCAGACATTCGTAGCGCTCCATCTCTGGACATTTTCAAAAAACGTCTGAAGCACCACCTGTTCACCACAGCCTACAGTCTTCACTAAACCACCCTTACACTCATCCTACCCTCACATAGTTTGTCCATGTCTATGTGTTCCTGTAAAGCGTCTTTGGGTTTCTTGAAAAGGCGCTATATAAATTCAAGATATTATTATTATTAATATTATTATTATACAGAGCTCAGAAAGGCTACTGACTTCTTCCTGAGCATGATTACATGTGCCACTCAGGACGACGGGAGAATTATGGGCTTCTCGGTGGTCACCTATTGCCATCTGGGGCTAAATCTCACCCAGATGTCCAACTGGGAGGAAAAGAGGCTCCTAAATGCCCCTGTTTCCACTATGGGCTTATTTGGTCCTGTGATACAAGATATTACGCACAAGTTTGAAAGACAACAAAAGATTCTGTGGCTTTAAAATCTCTGATGCCTCATCGCTCCTGTGAGCCCTTATCAGCTGACCGTACATGTCCTGCCCAGCCCAGTAGGAGATATCACCCGGACCAGCACTCCGTGAGCTCCTCCTGGTCCCGGGAAAGGCCCCACTAGACAGAGGTTAATCAGACTGACTAGTGCTCCATTCCGCAGAGCTGGCTCCCATACCCTCTGCACTAGCAACAGCAGCCCAGCCAGGCGAGCAGAGGGAGAAAGCCACGGAGGACCTAGTTACCACCTGTGGGGGAGAGGGGAAGATATATGGCCCTCTGCTGTTAGGTCGCACAGTCCCACAGCAGCCAGGTGTATTAAAGCGAAAGTTAGTGCTGCAGTGTCCCTTGCCAGTGAAAACTGCTCGGCACACTCAGTCCCTAAGTAGCACCCTCACATTTCCCCCTACAGTCCCTCCCCAAAAGCACATCTGTCTACTCATTCGCCAGGTGAGGGAGGCAGAGTGCAATACAGGTTGCTACCACAGATATATCCTGATCCCAAAGAAGGACGGATCAAGACGCCCCATTTTAGATTTGAGAAATCTGAACAAGTCACTGAGAAAGATGCCGTTCCGTATGTTGACACAACGCCATCTGTTCAAAACGATCAGGCGGTCGGACTATTTCACATCGGTAGATCTGAAAGACGCATCTGAAAAACACAGGAAATATCTGAGATTTGCTTTTCAAGGAAAAGCTTACAAGTTTTGTGTACTCCCTTTCGGCCTCTCTCTGAGCCCTTGGACATGCACCATTTGTGTGAACGCAGCGCTGGCACCTCTGCGCGCAAAGGGAATAAGAATTTACTGTTATCTCGATGACTTGCTCATAGTGGCAGAGTCGAGGAACATGGCCATTACGCACACCAAAGCGGAGTCAGATCACCTTCTAAAACTGGGTTTCTTAATAAACTGGAACAAAAATTGTCTGGTACCCAAACAGGTGACAACATCTTTGGGTCTGGTGATGAATTCCCGGTCAATGCGAGTGCGCCTGTCTCGGGACAAACAGCTGCGTATTCAAAGAACAGCACGGACTCTGTGCCAGAGTCACACAGTCTCAGCATGTCAGTGTATGGTGATGTTGGGACTGATGGCTGCAGCATCATCAGTTATTCCAATCGGTTTGCTGCTCATGCAACCTCTTTAAAGTTGGTTCATCAGTCAGTGTGTAAATCCGGTGAAAGACCGTCACTGCAGGCTGGTGAATACACAGCAGTGTCATCAAACACTGACAGCCTGGGCCAGCCAGCGCCGGCTGACAGCCAGTGTCCAGATGGGTCGGTGTCTCTCAGGGTGGTCATAAAGCCCAACGCATCCTTATGGGGATGGGGCATGGTGTGCGATGGCCGGGCAGGAAATTGACCATGGGCAGTGCAGCTAAAGTGCCACATAAACGTACTAGAGCTGGAAGCAGTCCGCCAGGCTCTAGTATGCTTTATGGGAAAGATAGAGGGTCAATGTGTTGATACGCTCGGACAACACTGCCACAGTATCGTACATAAACAGACAGGGACTTCCAGTTAGAGAGGTGAATGGAGTAGACGTGCTGAGCGAGTGCTCTGGTAAATTCCACTTTTTCACAACACCTCGGCCCTCTATCTTTTATACCTGAACAAAATTTCCTAGCTCATCAACTCAACACCCTTTTAAGTAATTCTTGCCATATTCCTAATTGCTTGGTGACGAGACACTGCCATCTGCGCCAGACATCGACAGAGCCCACCTTACCCTTAACACTTAATCAGACCCTGGGCAGCGACCGCGGCCAGTGATTCTCTGCCTGCATCGGTATCAGACGAAGGATCTCCTGATCAGAGAGGCGCGGCTGAGAGGGAAACTTGTCTTTCGCGGTCACCAGATCCGAATCGTGAAGGATTACAGCCCTGAAGTTGCCAGCCAGCGGGCAGAATACAGGGGTGTCATGGCAGAACTCTACAAACTGGGACTAAAACCTGCTCTGCTATATCCAGCCCAACTTTGTCTCACACTGTCCAGCGGAGACAGAAAATGGATAAACAGACAAGGGGGTGTCCACTCTCCAGCTCTGAACCAAGTGGCAACACAGGTGCACTTGTGGGCGCAAAGACACTTACTATCCCTGTCAGTGGCACACATTTGAGCTGATTCAGCTGAATCAGGGATCAGACCTCCTATCGAGGGGCAGTCCTCACCCAGCATAGTGGAGCCTGCACACTCAAGTGGTGGAGAAGATTTGGACTTGGTTCTGCCTGGCAAGCATGGATCTGTTGGCATCGCGGCTCTCAAGGCACTGCCCGTACCCTCCTTTAGGGCACAACGCATTGGCACACCCTTGGCCAAGAGAAAGACTGTATGCTTTTCCCCCATTTCCACTTATCCAACAGGTTCTGGACTGAGTGAGGGAAGCCAGGCTGCAGGTCATCTTGGTAACGCCACATCGGCCATCACAGATGTGGTTTGCTGACCTACGACAATGGCACAGTGGACCCCTTGGGCACTCCCGGTGCCTGCGGATCTCCTATCCCTGGCGAGAGGAGAGATTTTCCATCCCTTGCCACACAAGTGGCACCTACTAGGTGAGGGTTTACCTTTAACAGTGGTAGAAACGATACAGAGTGCTAGGGCTCCATCTACTTGTTCTCTGTATGCATATAGATGGCAAGCTTTTACACGTTGGTGTACAGAACGCAATGAAGATCCCATATACTGTGGTATAGGGATAATTCTGTGTTTCTTACAGGGCTTGCTAAAAAAAGGTGTATCCCCTTCTTCCCTCAAAGTCTACTTGGCTGCAATTTCTGCCTGCCATGTAGATAAAGAGGGAAAGTCTGTGGGGTGACACTCCTTGACGTCACGGTTTATTAAGGGTGCTCGCCATCTGCGTCCGCTGTTAGATGTGTGTTTCCCAGATGGGATTTGGTTATGGTGCTGGAAGGGCTCTCTGTGCCCCCGTTCAAACCCATTGAAACGGTTGATTTAAAATATTTATCTTTGAAGACGGCATTATTATTAGCCCTATCCATGGCGAAGAGAGTCAGTGAATTGACTGCATTATCAGTGCAGCCATCGTGTCTGAATTTTTCAGCTGACAAGTGGCACGTTACGCAGCTGCCTAACCCATCTTATCAGTCAAAGCGCATTGAGGTTGGTTTTAAAGCTATGCTGGTGGATCTGGGGGCATTTTACCCCCCTCCCTTTGCTTCAGCAGAAGAGGAGTGATTGCACAGACTATGCGCCTTTCTCACCAGCTGTTTGTGCGCTACGGGTCTCAGTCCCAAGGTAGGGCTTTATCCAATGAGCGTTTGTCTCGATGGATAGTGGAGGCTATAGAACTAGCCTATTCCTCTTTGGGGAAGGATTCCCCAGAGGATCTGAAGGCACATTCCACTCGGGGTGTTTCTACCTCATGGGCGCTTTTACACAGTGTGTCTGTAGAAGACGTGTGTGCGGCTGCTTCATGGTCAATTCCGCACACTTTTGTGAGATGAGTCTGGATGTGTCAAACGCGTCATTTGCACACATTGTATTGTCTGCAGCCAGACACTGAAACGTTTTGGCATTGGCAACTACTGGTATGGGCTATGCGCTTTTGTTACAGATAACATTGAGTTTCCATGGTTCCCATGTTTCCTTGACCACTGGTCAAGAGGGTTGCACGTGGCTGTGTCCTCTTATGGCCAGCAAGGATGGCGGTATTCGTTGTAGCATGAGAAGAACTCTCGTTCTTCAATCATAAAACCTGGGTTGTAGCACAACCCCTACATTTTGATTATTCAGGTATTTGATTATGTGACTTGTTGATTATTGTTTGGTGAAAACGGGGCAGATACTATAAGATTTTTCTCCTTTCTGCTACTTTTCCTTCAAAGTGGAAGATTTTACGTTGAATATTAACGGTTTTGTTTTACTGAATGAACTAATCGTGTAAATAAATCAAATTTCAGCTGAAGCGGCTAAATTCAGAGAAACTCTAGAACAGTCTGGTGTGGAGAATCTTTGGGCTGCACTCGGCAGAACCAACATAAAATTGGTGGTAACCTCTGACCTTCCTTATGTCTGATATAACATCTCACCAGGGTACTGTCTGTGGGATGATGGGATGTCTCGGATGAATCTCTTGATGAACAGATGGAGGTGTGAGATGATGATGAAGGGCGGGGCTAAGTAGGGCCTTGAGTAGTACTCCATGATCAGGTTGTAGCGCAGATATTTCCAGTGGATGTCACTGCGCTCCTGGACTACGGTAAAGGTGTAGCTGTGGACAGAGAGATTAAACCTGATCATGCCTCAGAGAAAACATCAGCCAATCACTGCTAGAGAAGGAGATGATCTGAATGTCTCACCTGAACATGGCGATGAGCAGGTTAACCAGCACGATGTTGGTGAACAGCAGGTAGATGATGTAGAGGATGATGACCAGCCAGTTAGCGTACGTGTTCGGACACGGCTCATGCCCGGCCTCGATCAGCGTGGCGTTGGTCGTACATTTACCTTCCTCCTGTACACCAGCTGGATGAAACAAGGAGAATTAAAACACCAGAGGATCTGTGCTGAATATTTAGCATGTATTCAGAGGTCACACATTATGCAAAATCCACTTTTTCAGACTTTTCTAGAAAATCTGTGCCCCTGGTCTGTCCACAATCCCCCCAAGAATGAGAACTCCCTTCTGCCTTCCTTTCCTGATCCTCCTCTCAGATCAGGAGAGCCACATCCATTTCCTGAAAGGGGCGGAGTCAGACAGCTCATTAACATTTAAAGCCACAGACACAGAAACAGTTGGTTCTGAGCAGGGCTGAAACTGAGGGTTTTTTAGACATGCAGACATCAATACTGGAGTGTTTTTACAGCAACAAACTCCACAGGCATGTTTTGGGGACCTCTGAGACGATATAAACTTGTCTTAAAGGGTAAAATATGTGACCTTTAAATATGACAAACAGCTGGAGTCCAGTACACATGGTGTCCAGTTAAAATGTGACCCCATTCGACATTATTATGCAAATTGGATTTTAGTGTCATAAACATTCCTTTTTTTCTTTTTCAGTTAAACTCATGGATGGTTTTGTGTCTCAGAGCTCCATGGATCACTGAAATCAATCTCAGACACCTGTGATCATTAGTTTACCAGGTGAGCCCAGTTAAAGGAAAACTACTGAAGAAGGACGTTCCACATTATTAAGCAGGCCACAGGTTTCAGCAATATGGGAAAGAAAAAGGATCTCTGCTGCTGAAAAGTGTCAAATAGTGTAATGCCTTGGACAAGGAATGAAAACATGAGATATTTAGGACAACTTCACTACTGTGAAGAAAGTAGTGTCTGATTCAGAGCACAGACGGGTTCCTGCAGATAAAGACATAATGAGGAAGGTTTCTGACAGACAAATACATCAGATTCAGAGAGCAGATGCTAAAATGCCATTACAAAGCAGCAAACAGGTATTTGAAGCTGCTGGTGCCTCTGGAGTCCCACCAACCTCAAGGTGTAGGATCCTCCAGAGGCTTGCAGTCGTGTATAAACCTACTATTCAGCCCCCCCTAACCAATGCTCACAAGCAGAAACGGTTGCAGTGGGCCCAGAAATACATGAAGACTCATTTTCAAACAGTCTTGTTGACTGATGAGTGCCGTGCAACCCTGGATGGTCCAGATGGAGGAGTAGTGGATGGTTGGTGGATGGCCACCATGTCCCAACGAGGCTGTGATGTCAGCAAGGAGGGGGTGGAGTCATGTTCTGGGCCAGATTCCTGAGGAGAGAGCTGATAGGCCCCTTTAGTGTCCCTGAAGGTGTGAAAATGACCTCAGCAAAGTATCTAGAGTTTCTGACTGACCAATTTCTTCCATGGTACAAAAAGAAGAACCGTGCCTTCTGTAGCAAAATGATCTTCATGCATGACAATGCTCCATCTCATGCTGCAAAGAATCCCTCTGTGTCATTGGCTGCTATGGGCATAAAAGGAGAGAAACTCATGGTGTGGCCCCCATCCTCCCCTGACCTTTAACCCTACTGAGAACCTTTGGAGCATCCTCAAGCTAAAGATCTATGAGGGTGGGAGGCAGTTCACATCAGAACAGCAGCTCTGGGAGGATATTCTGACATCCTGCAAAGAAATTCAAGCAGAAACTCTCCAAAAACTCAGAAGTTCAACGGATGAAGAATAGTGAAGGTGATATCAGAGAAGGGCTCCTATGTTAACATGGACTTGGCCTGTTCAGATGTTTTTTTTTTTGTTGTTTTTTTTAAATTGAAATAGCTTTGATTTCAGTAAATATGGCCACCAAGGCTCTTCTGGCAGTGATCTAATTGATACCGTTACATCTCTACCAGGAAGTGAAAGGGTAAAAGGGTGAAGGTGTGCAACCCTCAGGCAGCAGTTCTAGTCTGACTTTTCTTCCCCATGTTGACAGTGGTAAACAAAAACTCCCGGTTCCAGACAGATTTAAGGTTGAAGTATCTCACCGTCCATATTAATGTCGGGAAACTGTCCAAAAATGTACATGTATGGTTGGTAGAAGACTTGATTCAAGATCCGTATTGGACTGGGATCGTAGGAGTAAAGCAGCGCCTTATTGGCTACTCCATATGCAATGAGCCACACGGCGAGGAAGAAGAGGAAGAAGAAGAGGTCCTTCATCTGGAGGAGAAAGAGACGAGAGAAGCATCACTGCAGACATCATTTTAAATATGCCTACCTAAAGCCTCTTTAAGGCCAGCTCAGACTACACACCATGGTACCATGCCAGACTACGCTACAATAACCTTGTCTGGAGCACCAGTGCTACAACACTAGCCTCTGTAGCAGAGGCAAAAACAGCTGACTTGCAGCCCTGGTCAAATATCTCGTTTCTATGACTGAAGCTGCTGCCGTCCTGTTGTCTGGTCAGTATTTTTGAGTTTTCTTACCATCCGTCGCACCATGACGATCTTTGGTCCCAGCACTCTGTGGATGGAGAAGATGTGAAGCAGTCTAACGGTGAAGACTACGAAGTCTAGGGCCATCATCGCTCGACCAACCTTATATGACCAGGAGAACATTCTGAAAACACAGTAGTGCACATCAGGTCAAACTTATCAGGTACACCACCCTAAATCAGGTTGGGCTCTTTTAGATCTTTGTGGCATAGATTCAACAAGGTGCTGAAACATTTCTCACAGAATTGAGTCCAAGCTGACCTAATACCATCACGCTGCTGTTGGATGTACAGTATATGATAATTATTGGATTCACAAACCCTGATCTAAACACTGAAGCCAGTAAAGTATTTGGCAGCAGGAGAAACATTTTTCAGTTTCAATACTTTGACTGCAGGTTCTCTTCTGATTCATGTGTGCGTGTCTGAGGTCTGACCTGCAGCAGAGAGCGAGCAGGAAAAGAAAGATTGCGGTGAGGTCAATCTTGTTCCAGTCATCCATGATGTAGATCTTTATCTTCCGAGTCGTACTCTTACCACCCTCCCAGAACATCTGTGAAGAAGAGAAAATGTCCACTTCTTTAATGTTGGCTTTCACAGGTCAACCATCCGATGGCTGAACACTGAAGGTGTGTGAGATTTCTGGGTACACCAGACCAGGGCTGACTTTTCTGATTTAATGTACTATCAGAAAAGATCTGTAGAAAGTCTGGGTGGGCTGCACTGATGTTTAACTCATTGAGTGCCATTGACGTATATATTTGTCATTTAAAAACCAATGCTTAAATGCCATTGACGTATATCTACATCAAAGTGTTTTTTCAGCGGCTGGCAGAAGGGGGCGCTCTCACGCTCCCTGTGAGTAATTTTGGGGCTTCTGGGATACGTAGTCAGAACACGCACGAGTCATTAACTCAAACAGACAGAAATCAGCGCGGCCATTCATCTGCCTTGGCCGGCCAAGAGGCCGCCAGGTCTCCCCCGTGCGTCGGAGAGAAAAGCCAGCTTGATACACACATCGATGACACGTCAGAGACAGACTTTTTTGACCCAGACTGATGAATGGCTGCTGAGTTAGCAGAGCGGATCTTGACTTCTGTCCCAGAGCGATGGAGGTAAGTTAACGTTATATATTACATATATAATCCATATAACATATTTTATATTACTTCTGTAATTTTCAGGCAGTGCCAGAGGACACGCAAGCAGGAGAGGACGTGGGCATATCGGGGGGGGTCCCGTGGAGGCTGTCCAGTTGTAGGCTGTTTTTTTTTTGTACTTTGTATTTATTTTACAATAAAATAACATTTATAATACATTTTTTCAGATGTCTTTTATATCATTTAAGGTAAATTTTAACATTTAAATCACTGTTTTGCTTGACAGACTCTCTTTCACAAAAATGCATTTTTCATGTGAAACTAGCCTCTATTCAACTTAAAATAAATAAAGAACGGAACAAGGTGCAAACGGTTTTTTCCATGATGAAATAGAGGGTTTGCTCTTTCATTTAAGCTATTCTGTGTTTTCAGAGTCATGGTACAAAATATTCTGTGGGTCTTCAAAGATGACTTAAAATGGCCAAAAACGCTGGCACAAGGCACTCAATCAGTTAAGAGGGTAACCTAGTAGCCTGTGTAGTCAAATCCATTCAGGCCTGCAGCTTTTGAGAATTCCTTTGGATTTCTAAGGAGGGGGCTTCCTGTCATGGAGGAGTCAAACCTGACACTTCTGATTAAAGACAGATCTCTGGAGGCAATCGCCTTGAAAGTTGCTGATTTCTGATTGGATGGCAGTGGATAACAGCCATCATGGTGACTACATGAGTGCTGAGCAAAGCTGCACACTCCACACCTTAAGAACTTTGGATCATAAACCCTAACACCGGCTCTCTGGATGCTTCCTATCTCTGGACAAACAACAAAACCAGATGGTGGTCGTAAATACCTTGTTTCCTCTGCAGAACTGCGACAAGAATGACTCCATATCTCAAGAAGACATTCTCTTAGATAGGAAAAATGAAGTATGACATAATTTCTGTTCCTGTAACATTTAAAATGGCTGGGAAATGAATTTTCACTTTTAATCTAAAAATTCTTCCACGGAGCAACAGTGCCATCTAATGTCCAGTCGTGGTCACCACACGGCTCCATGGGACCGACCTCAAAGTGCTTTTATGTGTCAGTTATGATGTTATTCATGTTTAACTGTATAGCATTCAACTGATGTGACATTAAGCACCACCTGTCCTCAGCCGTACTAGTGAACTTTTACCGCTGTGCGATCCTGACCAGCTGTGTCACCGTCTGGTACGGGAACTGCTCTGTTTCAGGCCGCAAGGCGCTACAGCGGGTAGTGAAAACCGCCCAACGCATCACGAGGACTCCTCTTACAGCAATTGAGGACATCCAGAGAGAACACTGTCTGCGTCACCTTGCAGCATCCTTAAGGACTCCTCTCACCCTGCCCATGGACTGTTTGCCCCTCTGCCCTCCAGCAGGTGCTTCAGGAGCCTCTGGACGAGGACCAGCAGACTGAGGAACAGTCTCTTCCCAAGAGCCGTCTCTCTCTTGAACTCTGCCCCCCGCTGACCCCCCCATTCCCTGTTGGACCCCCACACTGACCCCCACCATCCCCTGCTAGACCGCCCCCCCTCCCTGCTGATCATGCTCTTACATGACTGTCACACCTCTGTATAATATTTCCATAGTATTTAAATCTGTATAGAATGTTCCTATCTGTAACACGTCTTTAATCTGTATATATATCCATATAAACATATATGTATATGTTTATTGCACCATAACATATTCTGTATTATATTCTTTGGCATATAATATCCTGAAAATACATATCTGTGCCCCATATACTCACCTCAATATCTGTAAATTATGTCTATAACAAACTATTTAATACATATCATAATTAAGTCATATATCTTTTTTTATATGTACATTTCTGTAAATACTACTACTTGCACTTGCTATTTATTGCACTTATTGCACTTCTGGTTAGATGCCAAACTGCATTTCGTTACCTTGTACTGTACTTGAGTAATGACAATAAAGTTGAATCTAATCTAATTATCCCACGATTTTAGAACCATTATGCTCTTCCTGCTTATACTGAATCATTAATTTGATGAAGAGTGGTTTGAGACATGACATTTGATCTCCCAGGAATTTGGGAGGTGTGGAACCCACCCCTACTTCTTGGTCCAGATGCAGTGTTTTCACGCACATGCACTTCTTCTATAGGACTCTTTCTTCACATGCTGGTGTCGTGCTGCTCTGCGTCCTTCTCCTTTCAGTCTCTGAGTCTCTGTCGGGAGAGATGTAAACTCTGTGGGCACGCCATCACTTCTGGTGTAAGTGTAGGGCTTTGTTTTGCTGCTAGTGATGGAGCGCTGGGCCACTACGTTCATACGCGCCGCCTCACGCTACCTCAGTAGGTAGCATCCAGTGGTCTACTGAATCAGGCAGTGTTCTGTTGCAGTGACTGGCAGTTGTTGTTAGCTTTTAAGCTAGCCAGGAGTTGTAGTTGAGACTGAGGTCTCTTCAACTTTTTTGGATTTTTCTTGATGTAAATTTCTTTTTCTTTCTCTCAGAGGTGTCCTGGACCATCTTCTTTGTTTTCACAGGTTTCAACAAATGTTGTCAACTTAATTGTGAAAAAACACCACAAGTCAAAAATATAACTCAAGAGTGCTTCTTTCTTGCTGCCAGTTGCTCTGGTTGCCTGGCAACAACACATGGAGACATATGTAGCATATTTGTGACAGGTGTAGCATATTAGTGACATATGTAGCATATTAGTGACAGGTGTAGCATATAAGTGACATATGTAGCATATTAGTGACAGGTGTAGCATATTAGTGACAGGTGTAGCATATTAGTGACATGTGTAGCATATTAGTGACATATGTAGCATATTAGTGACAGGTGTAGCATATTAGTGACATGTGTAGCATATTAGTGACATATGTAGCATATTAGTGACAGGTGTAGCATATTAGTCACATGTGTAGCATATTAGTGACATATGTAGCATATTAGTGACAGGTGTAGCATATTAGTGACATGTGTAGCATATTAGTGACATATGCAGCATATTAGTGACATGTGTAGCATATTAGTGACATATGTAGCATATTAGTGACAGGTGTAGCATATTAGTGACATGTGTAGCATATTAGTGACATATGCAGCATATTAGTGACATATGCAGCATATTAGTGACATGTGTAGCATATTAGTGACATATGTAGCATATTAGTGACAGGTGTAGCATATTAGTGACAGGTGTAGCATATTAGTGACATGTGTAGCATATTAGTGACATATGCAGCATATTAGTGACATGTGTAGCATATTAGTGACATATGTAGCATATTAGTGACAGGTGTAGCATATTAGTGACATATGTAGCATATTAGTGACAGGTGTAGCATATTAGTGACATGTGTAGCATATTAGTGACAGGTGTAGCATATTAGTGACAGGTGTAGCATATTAGTGACAGGTGTAGCATATTAGTGACATGTGTAGCATATTAGTGACATATGCAGCATATTAGTGACATGTGTAGCATATAAGTGACATATGTAGCATATTAGTGACAGGTGTAGCATATTAGTGACATGTGTAGCATATTAGTGACATATGTAGCATATTAGTGACAGGTGTAGCATATTAGTGACATGTGTAGCATATTAGTGACATATGCAGCATATTAGTGACATGTGTAGCATATAAGTGACATATGTAGCATATTAGTGACATTTGTAGCATATTAGTGATATATGTAGCATATTAGTGACATACGTATCATATTAATGACATGTGTAGCATATTAGTGGCATATGTAGCATACGAGTGACATGTGTAGCATATTAGTGACATATGTAGCATATTAGTGACATGTGTAGCATATTAGTGACAGATGTAGCATATTAGTGACATATGTAGCATATTAATGACATGTGTAGCATATTAGTGGCATATGTAGCATACGAGTGACATGTGTAGCATATTAGTGACATACGTAGCATATTAGTGACATGTGTAGCATATTAGTGACAGATGTAGCATATTAGTGACATATGTAGCATATTAGTCACATATGTAGCATATTAGTGACAGGTGTAGCATATTAGCTACATATGTAGCATATTAGTGACAGTTGTAGCATATTAGTGACATGTGTAGCATATTAGTGATATATGTAGCATATTTGTGACATTTGTAGCATATTAGTGATATATGTAGCATATTAGAGCTATATGCAGCATATTAGTCACATGTGTAGCATATTAGTGACATATCTAGCATATTAGTGACATGTGCAGCATATTAGTGACATACGTATCATATTAATGACATGTGTGGCATATGAGTGGCATATGTAGCATACGAGTGACACATGTAGCATATTTGTGACAAATGTATTATATTAGTGGAGTGTAGAATATTAGTGACATGTGTAGCATGTAAGTAAAATATGTTGCATATTAGTGACATATGTAGCATATTAGTGATATATGTAGCATATTAGTGATATATGTAGCATATTTGTGACATTTGTAGCATATTAGTGACATATGTAGCATATTTGTGACATTTGTAGCATATTAGTGACATATGTAGCATATGAGTGACAGGTGTAGCATATTAGTGATATATGTAGCATATTAGTGATATATGTAGCATATTAGTGATATATGTAGCATATTTGTGACATTTGTAGCATATTAGTGACATATGTAGCATATTAGTGACATGTGTAGCATATTAGTGATATATGTAGCATATTTGTGACATTTGTAGCATATTAGTGACATATGTAGCATATTAGTGACATATGTAGCATATTAGTGACATATGTAGCATATTAGTGACGGGTGTAGCATATTAGTGACATATGTAGCATATGAGTGACAGGTGTGGCATATTAGTGATATATGTAGCATATTAGTGATATATGTAGCATATTAGTGATATATGTAGCATATTTGTGACATTTGTAGCATATTAGTGACATATGTAGCATATTAGTGACATGTGTAGCATATTAGTGATATATGTAGCATATTTGTGACATTTGTAGCATATTAGTGATATATGCAGCATATTAGTGATATATGTAGCATATTAGTGATATATGTAGCATATTTGTGACATTTGTAGCATATGAGTGACATATGTAGCATATTAGTGACAAATGTACTATATTAGTGATATATGTAGCATATTAGTGACATATGTAGCATGTAAGTAAAATATGCAGCATATTAGAGACATGTGTAGCATATTAGTGATATATGCAGCATATCAGTGACATGTGTAGCATATGAGTGGCATATGTAGCATATGAGTGACACATGTAGCATATTAGTGACAAATGTACTATATTAGTGGAGTGTAGCATATTAGTGACATATGTAGCATGTATGTAAAATATGTAGCATATTAGTGACATGTGTAGCATATTAGTGACATGTGTAGCATGTATGTAAAATATGTAGCATATTAGTGATATATGTAGCATATTAGTGACAGGTGTAGCATATAAGTGACATATGTAGCATATTAGTGACATTTGTAGCATATTGGTGATATGTGCAGCATATTAGTGACATACGTATCATATTAATGACATGTGTGGCATATGAGTGGCATATGTAGCATACGAGTGACACATGTAGCATATTTGTGACAAATGTATTATATTAGTGGAGTGTAGAATATAAGTGACATATGTAGCATGTAAGTAAAATATGTTGCATATTAGTGACATATGTAGCATATTAGTGATATATGTAGCATATTAGTGATATATGTAGCATATTTGTGACATTTGTAGCATATTAGTGACATATGTAGCATATTTGTGACATTTGTAGCATATTAGTGACATATGTAGCATATGAGTGACAGGTGTAGCATATTAGTGATATATGTAGCATATTAGTGATATATGTAGCATATTTGTGACATTTGTAGCATATTAGTGACATATGTAGCATATTAGTGACATGTGTAGCATATTAGTGATATATGTAGCATATTTGTGACATTTGTAGCATATTAGTGACATATGTAGCATATTAGTGACATATGTAGCATATTAGTGACGGGTGTAGCATATTAGTGACATATGTAGCATATGAGTGACAGGTGTAGCATATTAGTGATATATGTAGCATATTAGTGATATATGTAGCATATTAGTGATATATGTAGCATATTTGTGACATTTGTAGCATATTAGTGACATGTGTAGCATATTAGTGATATATGTAGCATATTTGTGACATTTGTAGCATATTAGTGATATATGCAGCATATTAGTGACATGTGTAGCATATTAGCGATATAATGTAGCATATTAGCTACATATGTAGCATATTAGTGACATATGTAGCATATGAGTGACATATGTAGCATATTAGTGACATATGTAGCAAAGAATAGCCCACCTGTCGGATCTCCTCACACATGAAGGTGAAGACCCAGAAGTAGAGCACATACTCTGAGATGGATGGGCCTTTAGGAGGAGGGGGCTTAAAGTCCACCAGCAGAATGTAAGCAAACAGGCAGAGGAACAGGAAGTACATCAGCACGTTACTGAGGAAGGAGGTGACAGGGGCGAACCAGAACTGTTTCCACCGAGACACCAAGAATGACTGTTTAGACTTAGGAGGAGAAGGGTCTGAAAACGATTCAAACAAAGCCAACATTTACATGCCATGGTTCCTTCATATACCATACTGAATCATACTAACCCTTAACAGTGCATCCTGTGGATAAACATGGCTGATAAAGAAAGCATTAAAATCTGCTAGATAAAGATGCCAACCTACCTTCCACGTTTTTATTTAAAGCTTCACACTCCTCTGGGTTTTTCTTACTGCAACCAAAAACAGGATCAATGATTTTGGGTCAAACTGTATGGAAGCTCTAAAGGTCAAAAACACATCCATGAAAGCTGAGATATTAAAAGAAAAATAGGTCATGGGGGGGGGGTACAAAATATTCAATAAAACACAAAAGTTGTTCTTGAAACAAAAAACGTGCAAAAATGTGCAGAAATATAAAATGTAAAGTATTGACCAGGGTTAGGGTCACTGTTCCCTCTACGGTGTTTTCCACCTCTCTGTGCGCTCAAACATCCCAGGCGAGTTTTCCTGTTTTCTCTAATATGCTCTGTGAACAGAAGATCATTAAAGCTCAGCCTAGCTGGTACGGTAGCCCAGAGATTCTCCCTCCATGGGGCCTCATAAGTGAGAGATGTAAAGTCTGACTACTACATAACGCAACAGCAGACACTGATGGCAGGGTCTGATAGTGACAGCTGCCAGATGTGGGTGGATTCTAGCCGTGGAGGGTTCCTCAGTGAGGGACTTTAGTGAGCTGAATTTAACAGCGTCACAACCTCCACCTCCCTCTAACTGTGCTCATCTGTTGGTGCCAGTGTGTGTGAATTAGACGCTTGTTTCAATGAGGGAGGATTTTTTCCCAGAAATAACCATGTGGCCGAATCTGTGCATCCATTGTGCGTCTTTGCGCAGGCACTATTGGCTTCATGTCGTTCACACAGCGACACAAACACGTTGACCACAAAAACCACTGGCTGTTGTATTGTTTAAATCACCTGTTATTGAAAAAGTATGAAACCATCTAAAATGTTGACAACTGTAGTGAGTTTTACATGTCAGGGCCTGACATTCACTTTTCAACTCGGGGAGATTCTTTAAAGGCTCAAACAGATTAATTTTTACTTTTTTTTTTTTTTTTTTTTAATGGCCTGAGTTTTGGTGTGTTTTTGTGCACAAAATCTTAAATTCCTGAAAGTCTCAGTTTGTCATTTCACAAACATTTACACAGTTGAGGAAATGACAGTGATTAAAGCAGAAGCTTGATTTAAGTGTGAATCATTAGAGCTCTCTCTCTCCTCACACACCTTTGGCAGGTGTGAAATGAGGAGTGATCAAGCGTTAGCGCTCAGGTGCTTCACACAGAACTTCAGACCCTGTATCAGAATATGTACTACTGCATTATATGAAGTTTTTTAAAATATTGTTTATGAATTAGGACTCATGCCTGATGGTGGAGAGGGGGATCCTGGTTTTGTCACTTTCTTTCATGACGTCAGAGTCTTTGACATCACCTTTAGAAATCAGCTCCTCCTCCTTCCTGAAACACAAACAGCCATTTTCATCCATTTGATAAGAGCAAAACAAGGCTGATCAGCAGATCAAGACCATAGACTGTAGAAAAAATTGGACAAACCCAGTGTGATGTCAGCCGTCTGCTTACAATAGGCAGACTCAAACAGCTCTTGAAGCCAATCCGCGGAGGCTTCCATATTGAAATTGTGGTCTCAACCGAACTTTGATCAACCTAACGGCCCGCCCACTAAGTGCAACTTCCTGTTAGCTAGCTAGCTAGCATTCAGGTTAACAGAAACGTAGCCTCTGCCTGTCGAGCTATCTGTCAGTCAAATGAGACGCTCCAATCAGTCTGCAGTGAGGTTTATGCTAAATATAACCTAAACCATTGTGGAACAAAAAAAATCCACCCCCTGTACAGTAAGAGCACATGAAGACACTAGCTAATGAGGCACGTTTGGTTTTTAGAACCAGGCTGTAAACCAGCTTATTTTAGTGTAAAAACCAGGCTGTAAACCAGCTTATTTTAGTGTAAAAACCAGGCTGTTTAACAGATGTCCAGATGGGACATCCGGTGTTCCTGCAGCCAGCCTCAAGTGGACACTCACGGTATTGCAATTTGTTGCACTTCTGCACTGGCTTCATTTTTCAGGCCCGGAGGTTGCCGCTTGATCAAGACACTTTAATATTGAGTCCAACATTGCTCCTCCTCACTTCTCTTCACATAAAAAACACACGTATTAAATTTTGAGTTCAGTAGAGACACTGCAGACAGGACTCCAGAACCCTGTCAGTGACTCAATGGCTGATGTGGTTCAGACTTTTATGGTAAGAGGGTTCGGGAGCTCCTTAACATCAGCATGGATAAATGGGAGGATGCAGCTGCTGTCCGTGGTGCTGATCAGAGGCTGCTTCTGATGACTTTTATGGTGTTTTTCTGCACGGTGGCAATAATCGTCATCTGTAGAATAGTACATATGTTTGGGCGCATGTTTGTGTGAACGGTGTGGTCGTCTGTCTGAGGCGAGGTGGACGGCGCCATGAAAACATCTGCTTCAGGGTCCAGCATATACTAACTATGCTGCTGGCTCTGCAGTTTGGTTCCTTACAGAGAAACACTATTTTCTATTTCAAACACGTCTAAGGACACAAACGGACCTGAGGAAAGAATGAATCCCATCAAAACACAACAATCACGCTGACACACACCTACCTGAAGCTGATGAGGTCTGTGTAAATGAGGGGGGGTATGAAGAACGTCAAGAGGAGCCTCCAGACCTCCGTGTCCTTATCCATGTCCCCCCACCAGATCTGAGATAGCAAAGACTGAACACAGAGTAGGATGGTCAACAACAGTTTCTTATACCTTCAGTTATGACTAAGGTCAAGCTGCCGTTAACCCAGAACCACCAGGGATCTCTCAAACAGCCAGCGGGTTAAAATTACCCATTACATATGTGTATGAACTTTCACGAAGACCATTGATCAGTAAATTGACCAAGATAACAAGCAGCTGATTAACCACAGAGACAACAGGATCATTGACTGATGATCATTCACAGCCATGACCGTCTCAGGACTGATCGATCCATCCTGACACATGCTGGCTGCATATGTTGGCGACAGACGCAAAGAAAATGTTCTAACAATAATAATAATAATAATAATAATAATAATAATCACCCCCTCCCTGAGCTGCCACCTTATCGTGGTGGAGGGGTTTGTGTGTACAAATGATCCTAGGAGCTAAGTTGTCAGGGGGCTTTATGCCCCTGGTAGGGTCTCCCAAGGCAAACAGGCCCTAGGTGAAGGACCAGACAAAGTGTGGCTCTAAACCTCATATGGCGGAACAACGCGAGGGACTCCAATCTCCCTCGCCCAGAGGGACGCCGGTGGAGAGCGCTCCTTCTGGGGACTCCCTCATTCTGCTGGGGGATTTCAATGTTCACGTGGGCAATGACAGTGGACCTGGAAGGGGGTGATTGGGAGCAATGGCCCCCCTGATCTGAACCTGAGTGGTGTTTTGCTGTTGGACTTCTGTATTCGTCATGGAATGTCTATAATGAACACCATCGTGTGCACTTGGAACCAGGATACTCTAGGTCGCAGTTCGATGATCGACTTTGTAGTTATATCATCAGGCTCAAGGTCACATGTCCCGGACACTCGGGCAAAGAGAGGGGCGGAGCTGTCAACTGATCACCACCTGGTGGTGAGTTGGCTCTGCTGGTGGGGGAGGAAGTCGGTCAGACCTGGCAGGCCCAAACGTATGGTGAAGGTCTGCTGGGAACGTCTGGCGGAATCCCCTGTCAGAAGATGCTTCAACTCTCACCTCCAGCAGAGCTTCAACCACATTCCGGGGGGAGGCGGGGGACATTGAGTCCGAGTGGGCCGTGTTCCATAGCTCTATTGTCGAGGCGGCTGATAGGAGCTGTGGCCGTAAGGTGGTTGGTGTCTGTCGTGGCAGTAACCCTTGAACCTGCTGGTGGACACGGCGGTGAGGGACGCCGTCAAGCTGAAGAAGGAGTCTTTTTGGGCCTTTTTGGCCTGTGGGACTCCAGAGGCAGCTGACAGGTACTGACAGGCCAAGCAGTTTGCGGCTTCAGAGGCTGCTAAGGCAAAAACTCGGACATGGGAGGAGTTCAGAGAGGCCATGGAGTACGGCTTCAAGAAGGTTCTGGTCCACCATCCGGCGTCTCAGGAGAGGGAAGCAGTGCGCTGTCAACACCTTGTACGGTGGAGATGGCACGCTGTTGACCTCAACTCAGGATGTAGCAGGTCGGTGGAAGGAATACTTCGAAGACCTCCTCAATCCCATCGACACGCCTTCCAGTGAGGAAGCAGAATCTGGGGGCTCGGGTGTGGGCTCTCCTATCTCTGGAGCTGAAGTTGCTGAGGTGGTCAAAAAGCTTCTTGTGGGAGGGCCCCGGGGGTGGATGAGACCCGCCCTGAGTTCCTCAAGGCTCTGATGCTGTCTTGGTTGACGCCTTTGCGACATCGCGTGGACATCAGGGACAGTGCCCCTGGACTGGCAGACTGGGGTGGTGGTTCCCCTCTTTAAGAAGGGGGACTGGAGGGTGTGCTCCAATTATAGGGAGATCACACTCCTCAGCCTCCCTGGTAAGGTCTATTCGGGGGTCCTGGAGAGGAGGGTCTGTCAGATAGTCGATCCTCAGATCCAGGAGGAGCAATGTGGTTTTCGTCCTGGTCGTGGAACAGTGGACCAGCTCTACACTCTTGGCAGGGTCCTAGAGGGTGCATGGGAGTTTGCCCAACCAGTCTACATGTGTTTTGTGGACCTGGAGAAGGCATTTCACTGTGCCCCTTGGGGAATCTGTGGAGGGTGCTCTGGGAGTATGGGGTGCCGGACCCCCTGATAAGGGCAGTTCGGTCCCTGTACGACCGGTGTCAGAACTTGGGCTGCATTGCCGGAAGTAACTCAGACTCGTTCCCGGTGCGTGTTGGACTCCGCCAGGGCTGCCCTTTATTATCGGTTCTGTTCATAACTTTCATGGACAGAATTTCTAGGTGCAGCCAGGGTGTTTTGGGGGTCCAGTTTGGTGGCCTCAGGATTAGGTCTCTGCTTTTTGCAGATGATGTGGCTCTGTTGGCTTCATCATACCGGGACTTCCAGCTCTCACTGGAACGGTTCGCAACTGAGTGTGAAGCGGCTGGGATGAGAATCAGCACCTCCAAATCTGAGGCCATGGTCCTCAGTTGGAAAAGGGTGGAATGCCGTCTCCAGGTTGGGAATGAGATCCTGCCCCAAGTGGAGGAGTTCAAGTATCCCGGGGTCTTGTTCACGAGTGAGGGAAGAATGGAGTGGGAGAACGACAGGCGGATCAGTGCGGCGTCAGCAGTGATTTGGTCTCTGCATCGGTCTGTCAAGGTGAAGAAAGAGCTGAGTTGAAAGGTGAAGCTCTCAATTTACCGGTCGGTCTATGTTCCCACCCTCACCTATGGTCACGAGCTGTGGGTAGTGACCGAAAGAACAAGATTGTGGATACAGGTGGCCGAAATGAGTTTCCTCTGCAGGGTGTCTGGGCTCTCCATTAGAGATAGGGTGAGAAGCTCAGCCATCCTGGAGAGACTCGGAGTAGAGCCGCTGCTCCTCTGCGTTGAGAGGAGCCAGATGAGGTGGCTCGGGCATCTGGTCCGGATGCCTCCTGGACACCTCCCTGGTGAGGTGTTACGGGCAGGTCCCACTGGGAGGAGACCCGGGGCAAGACCCAGGACACGCTGGAGAGACTATGTCTCCAGGCCTGCCTGGGAATGCCTTGGGATCCCTGGGAAGAGCTGGACGGAGTGGCCGGGGAGAGGAAAGTCTGGGCTTCCCTGCTTAGGCTGCTACTCCCACAATAATAATAATATATATAATAACAAAAATAATAATGACAACAATAAAAAATATTAATAACAAAAGAATATAAAAAATAATAATGATAATAATGATAATAATAATCATAATAATAATAATAATTATTATAATCATAATAATATTAGTAACAATAAAAAATAATAACAACAATATATTATTATTAATAATAATGACAATAAATAATAACAACAACAGCAATAAATTATTATAATATAATAATAATATTTACAATAATAATAAAAATCATCATCATCATTATTATTATTATTATTATTATTATTATTATTACAGGTTAGGTGAGTGATAAAAACAATGGCTGCTGGTAGAGTTTTTGCACGTCTCGATTGGCTTTGCATTAATTTTAGTCACTGCCAAGCTCTCCCATTCATGAACAGCAGTGCTAGCCTGTATAGCTGCACATGTCCACTACCTCTGTCTCATCCCAAATCTCGTCTCACACTCCTACCTACTCAGATATTTCCAGCTCCAAAAGGAGGTCAATGTTAGCTAGCAGGCTAACACCAACACTCCTGATCTAACACTGAAAATCATACATAAATCAGATTTCTGTAGTCATGCTTAAACATCATCCTGTTAAACCTGTAGGAAGTCATCATGTGTACCTGGACGCCATCATGGCTGAAGAACAGACGAGCGTCTGCTGCTGTCGCCATCTGAAGACATGTAGCTCCGCCCCACACTGGCGATTTACTTATAAGAAGAATGAAGGATTGACTCTCACTGTTCTGATAACACTCTCCGAACACATCTGAAGACAAACACACACACACAGTGAGTTTGGAGAAACAGGATAGTGGTTAAGAGGGCAGTCACACTAGGCCATCTGTACCATGCCTGGGCCCATTTCAGCCTAAAGTCCAGTAGGTTTGGCCAGTGTGAGTGCAATCAAATGAAGGAGCACAAGCGCGGGAATGTGACGTAATGTGAAGTAACAACAGAAGGACCAGCCTCAGAGCACAGAGCGCACGAGGTAGCAGCTGCATGCTAGAGACAGCAGGATTATTTTTGGAAAGATAGAGAGTCCTATAAATTTTGTCTCGTTGTATTTCAACAAGTTACAAGGACTTTATAAGAGCTGAGGAATTTAACTTCACACAGCTCCACTACAACCTGGTTCTAATGGATCCCAGTCCAGTCCACATTTCTGACCAGTTTCTAGAAAATTCAGGCTTTAACAACTGTGAGAGGATTTTTTTGGTTAGAGAAATAAATCTTCTTCCCTTGATTGAGTCACAAACAGCAGCTCACAGAATAACAACCACCCTCCAACCTCTGTGCCTAAAGGGGAGTGCCAATTGCGTGGACAAGTGTGTGCCGGGGTTAATCACACGGCTGATTTAACCTCTCAGATTATAAAATTATAATACCAAACTATCATCCACTGAATTAATTTACCTTTAATTCTATTTCATGTTATCAAGAAGTGAAACTGTGGTCTTGATCGCTGACGTTTGAACGGAACATCATTTATTAATCCTGTGGCGTTTTCACTTTCAGCTCTCATCAGATGGTTAAATTTGCTCTTGTTGCGGTAAAAAATCTTTTATCTGAACATTTATTCCTGCTCTGGACACAAGCTGTCTGGTGACATGAGAGCTTGTTTGGTGAAAGGCATCCAAAATTACACAGAGAGATGGCACTGTTCATGGCACATAAGGGAGTGCCAGGGGAATTCAGATAGTACACAGACACGCAGAAGAACAACTGTAGGGGTTCATACGAGTTACAGTGTCGGCTTTCATTCAGCAGAAGAGTTTGGAACTCTGATCAGGCTCCAGATTATATGTTGTGAACGATAACTCTTCGCTATGAACCGCTTTCTCCCTCTCCCTTTCTCTTCACTGGGCTCTGTATAGTTAACGTGGCTACTGATCCCAGGTCTAGTGAAATACCTGTGACGTGTCCGTGCTCAGGCCTGGATGCGTTGAGCAGTGTGAGTGCGGGCCAAAGGGGGGACAAGGGAGGGGGTCCGATGGGCTTCAGCACGGTTAGAATACGGCACGCTACGGATGGCCTAGTGTGAGTGTGCCCTAAGGCTGACGAGTGTTTGAATTGAGCATTTTTGGGGTTTTCAGTGTTAATATGTTTATTATCCTGGTTAAAGAAGCTCACAAAGATGTGTTTTTATGTATCAGAGATATTAAAATGTGTCTGACCACGTGCGAGGTTCTCAAACTTCTGAGCGAGTTCTTCCATGGCCAGCTCATTCTCCATCTCAGTCTCCCGCTTCGACATCTTTCTGAGAAGCTTACAGCCACCGAGAGCGCTCAGCACCGACTCCTCCGCCTCAAACACACACACAAAAAAAAAAAATCAGTCTTGTGGCCTTGCTTTTAAACATTGTTGTAATCTTAAACATTTCCCTGATGCTGTGCGGTTGTATGATAAACACAAAAAAATAATATGGGCGCAGGTGGTCAAGTGGTTTAAGACACTTCCCATGCATGCAGGCGGCCCAGGTTCGAATCCGGCCTGTGGCCCTTCATGTCTCGCCCCACTCTATTCCCTGTTTCTAAATCTAGCCATTGTCCTCCTCTATCTAATAAAGGCCTGAAAAGGCCCAAAAATAAATAAATAACTAAACCAGGAACCAGAGCTGATTCACTGAACAGCGTGTCGTACCATGTTGTAAGAAAGGTTTGGTGAATGTCGGGCTTGGGGCACAGCTTTTTTTTTTTTTTTTAATTTACTTTTTATTGTTGTTTTTGATACAAACAATAATAAAACAAAAAAATAATAAAACAAAGTCATTTAAAATAGGTATGTCTCTTTTCAGCCATTTTCTGGTCACAGCCTTCTTGCTTGCTACTAACAATAGTCTCAATAAACATTTGTCTCTGTTTGCACATTTAAGTTCTTCTAAGTCGTTGAGGTACATGGTTTTAAAGTTAAAGCAGATTTTAAAGCTAAAAACGTCCTCCAGGACGCCGTGGACACATCTCCAAAATGGAGCCATAGAGGGGCAATCCCAAAAGATGTGAAAATGGTTTGCTATTGTACTTCCACAGGACCTCCAGCAAGTAGTCTGATCAGAGTACTTAGTTTTCTGTGCTGGGGTACAAAAGAAACGGGTCACGTTCTTCCAGCTGTATTCCCTCCATGAAGGAGAGCTTGTTATCAACCGTTGCTGTCTGCAGATTCTGTCCCATTCCTCCACTGTTATCATGATAGTGCCCTCTGATTCCCATCTTGATTTAATGTCCAGAGTATGGTCTCCCTTTAAATTCTGGAGAGCCCGATATAGTCTAGAAATGATTCTTTGGTAGGTGCCATCATTGTAGGCTTTTTAGAAAATATCCAGAATTTCGTCTCCAATTGTCGTGTCATCCTTATTAATTTTTTTTTCCTAATAAAGTCTCTGATTTGTAAATACCTAAAATGGTCCTGATTTTGTAGATTATTATTGTCCTTAAGGTCCTGGAAGCTTAACATTGTACCTTTTTTTAAAAGTGTGGAGTATGTTGTAAGACCCTTCGCAGTCCACTCTTTGAACCTCGTGTCGTGTTTGCTGGGTAAGAACTCCGGGTCATAGGCAAACCACTTTAAGATTTCAACTTTACCTTCCAGTTGGTATTTTTTAACTAGTCCCCTCCATGTTTTTAATGAACTAATTATATATGGGTTATCAGAGTCTGTCAAATGACTAATTAACGTGGGGTCTCCTATTAACGTATTAACTGGGAGTCCTTTCCCCATTGAGCTCTCTGTCTCTTTCCATCTAGATCTGTAATTGGGCTTGCACCATCCAATCAATGGTCTCAATTGAGCGGCTCTGTGATAATCCATTAGACATGGAAGGGCCAATCCTCCTCTCTCCTTAGATAGTTACAAAATTTTATATCTTACTCTTGGCTTTTTCCCAGCCCAAATAAATCGTGAAATAATTTTATCCCACTCTGAAAAGTACTGTTCTGGTTTTTCAATAGGCACTGATTGAAATAAGTAAAGAAGTCTTGGTAAAATGTTCGTCCTAACTGAGTCGATGCGTGAACTTATATTAAGATAAGGGATTAAATTCCATCTGTTAATGTCAAAAATAATTTGCTTTTTCAGGGGGCCGTAATTCATTTCTTCTAATTTAGACAAATCAATTGGCAAGAGGATTCCCAAATATTTTACATGTTTCTTATCCCAATCTAGTTGATACTTTAAACGGAGATACTGAGGGGGGGTGTAATGAATGTTAATGACCTGGGTTTCTTGTTCATTTAGTTTATATCCTGAATATGACCCATATTCCCCCAGCACAGACATCAGCTCAGGAAGTGAATCTGTTGGGCTTGAGAGGTACATGAGGACATCGTCCGCAAACAAGGCCAGCTTTTGCTCTCCTGCTGCCATTTTTATACCTTTAATCATGTTGTTCTGCCTAATCCATTGAGCCAACGGTTCAATAAAAATAGCAAATAAAAGTGGACTTAATGGGCAGCCTTGTCTCGAGGATCTCCCAAGCCCAAAAGAGCCAGTTAACTCACCATTGATTTTCAATTTTGCTGATGGCTTGTTGTATAGAGCCTCTATTGTCTTGATAATTACTTTGTCAAATCCAAATTTTTCCATAGCTTTAAATAAGAATTTCCATCGAACTGAATCAAAGGCTTTTTGAGCATCTAAGCTTATCAACATAGCCTGTATGTTATTTTGATTTATATGTCTAATAATATGAACAGACCTTCTGATGTTATCATGTGTCTGACGAGATGAAACAAATCCTGTTTTGTCCAAATGAATTAATCCAGGTATAATTTTTTCAAGTCTTTTAGCAATAATTGAACTAAATAATTTGTAGTCAAGATTCAAACACTAATTGGTCGATAATTTGTGCAATCTAGTTTATCCTTCTCACCCTTAGGTATTACTGATATAATTGCTTCATTCCATGAATCCGGAATTTCCCCCTCAGTCAGAACCCAGCTGAATGTTTTTAGTAAAATAGGTATCAGAGCATCTTTTAGATTTTTGTACCACTCAGCCGTAAATCCGTCAGCTCCCGGGGACTTGTTATTTTTTAACCTGGCTATGGCTGAATAAATTTCCTCTTTAGTTATTTGTGAACCTAGTCCTTTATTTTGATCTTCGGTAAGAATTGGTAGTTTTAATGATTTGAATAGCATCTCCATTTTCTGGTCATTATCAGTGTGAGGTTGTGAGTAGAAATTTTCATAATAGTTCTTAAAGCATTCTTTAATGTCATTCATTTGATGGTAAATTTCCTTAGATTCGGGGTCTCTTATCTTATATATTGTGTTATCTGCCTGTTGTTTTTGTAATTTATATGACAATAATTTTGTATACTTACTACCGCCTTCATAATAATTTTGTTTAGTATAAATTAATTTCTTCTGAATTTCTTGTCTGTTTATCTCCTCAATCTGGTTTCTTTTGCTTGTCATTTCTAGAATAATTTTGGGATCCCTCGAGTCTTTATGTTTTGCTTCTAATTTTTTCAAATCATATTGCAGGCGGTTGAGTTTTTCCATTCTTTGTTTCTTAAGAAAAGATGTTACAGCAATCACTCTCCCTCTCATTACCGCTTTACAGACATCCCAGACGACAGGTGGAGACACCTCGCCACTGTCATTATGTTCTAAGTAGTCTGATATGTCTTTTGCAAACTGTTCAATTCTGTGTCTGTTCAATATGCTAGAGTTAAACCTCCAATGAGTAAATTTCTGTCTGTATGCAGTCATTAGGGATAGATATAATGGGCAGTGATCAGAACAATCCCTCGTTCCAATATGGCAGTGTTGCACTTTATTAAGATCTGTACCAAACAGTAGAAAGTTATCAATTCTTGAATATATTGAGTGAGGAGATGAGAAGAAGGTATAGTCCCTGGTTGAAGGATTCAGCTGTCTCCACACATCAATTAGTCCTATTTCTAACATCATCGAGTTTATTTTCTTACTTATTTTCTGGGTTTGGGATATTCCTGATATTTCCTGAAGAATCAAGACGAGGGTTCAGAGTGGTATTAAAATCTCCTCCACATATGAGAGTCCCTTGGGCTTCTGTTGCAATCTTATCCAGTATTTGTATATAAAGATCAGATTCTGACCCCGGGGAATATACACAATGTAGAAGGTAAATAAATTCCCGTCAACTCTTCCCTTTATCATTATGAATCTGCCTTCCTTATTACTAGTTGTACATATATGTTCATATATTATTCCCCCAGAAATCAGTATGGCAACCCCTCTCGTGTGTTTTGATCCATTTGATGAAGCAAACACATATTTAAATCCCCGTCTTTTAAGTTTTTCGTGATCTTTTCCCGTCATGTGAGTTTCTTGCAAGAATGCAATGTCTATATTTTCTCTCTTTAATTCTGTAAGAATTTTGAATTGTTTGGTTGGACTAAGAAGACAGTTATCATTTAATGAAATTAACTTTACCATATCCTATCAGTCACCAAATGATCAGGTTTGAACGCGACGTTGTATGCCTGTGTTGATGAACTCCTCAAATGCAAATCACTCACAGTGAAAATAGAGAACCAGATCTCCCCTGCTTGTAATATAGAACAATAACATAAATTCAGGAACATTAGAACAGAAGTGTAGGCTTCCCAGAGTAGAGGGACCATTGTCCCTCTGAAGTCCCTGCTGGAAGGTGGAGGGTTATGACCCCCCGAGTGGTTGGGGCCCTCCCTAGTGGTGGAATGACTGATCAGCATGTACATTCCACAATCTCTAGATGAGTCCAGCATAAAGCCATAACGTTTGCTTGCTCAGTCGGCACCTTACATTACTTTTAAATGAGAGGACAGAATAACATCTACAGTTACCTTGTTATGTCCGTTGTATTCAGTTATTTTTACCGTATGAACACCAATCATTTACTGTTTGGAAGCCCTCTTAAACTCCTGCAGCTTATCTCTCACTCGCGTCTCCATTCGTCTCACTCTGCCTCCTGCGTCTGTCTGTTGTCATGGGAACGCCTCCAGTACACGCTCCTCGAAGTTGGGACCCGGCTCCTCTCTAGCGGTGTTTACGGGAATCCCCCGCGCCTTCAGCTCCAGCGTAGCTGCCTGTGCATCCTCGTAGGTCCGTGCGCCGGTGTTCCAATGGATGCGGATCCTCGTAAACGGAGTTTGGAAGCGAATACCCTGTTCTCTGAGTGCTTTTTTAACTCCTCCGTAAGCTCTACGCTTCTCCATGACCTCATAGGCGTAGTCATGGTCAAAAAAAACCTGCTTGTTGTTAATGAAGACTTTCTTTTTCCAAGCTAGTTTGAGGACAGTTTCTTTGACATCAAACTGGAGAAAGTTTATGACAATGGACCGTGGGGTAGCATCAGGTCCCGGCTTCTGAGCCAAAGCTCTGTGAGCACGCTGAATTTTGAGAGACATACCTTCAGGTAAGGGAAGCTCCTTGGTCAGTAAATTTTCCACAAACTTTATCATGGAGTCACCCTCAGCGTCCTCAGGCACACCATACATCCGGATATTGTTTCTTCTGGACCTGCTTTCCAGGTCGGTCACCTTTTGCTGCAGTTTGCGTTGTTCTTTTAGCAGACAGAGCAGGGTCTCTTTAGTTACGGAGCCGCTAGCCTCAACCTCGGAAATGCGCTCCTCTGCCTCTGCAATAGCCCCAGCCTGATCTCGAAGTGCCGTCCCCATTTCTGCTAGCTTGTGGTTAAGCTCTTGTTTTAGCGTCGTCATCTCATCTTTTAGGTCCTTCCTTAAATCTCCCTTGAGTTCGGAGATAGCTGTGTGTATGTCGCTTTTGAAATCACGGAGGTCTTTGGAGATGGAGCAGATTTCACGAAACAGTTCGTCTCCGGGTTCCCTAGCTTCATTGCTAGTTAGCGTAGCGCCACCTTCATCGACGGGGGTCTCCATTTGGTCTTTCGTTGTTGTAAATTGTCCAGTTGGTTGATTTTTCGAACTCTTCTGACCTCTACGTGCCTTGTTCCCGCCCATCTGCCTGCTGTACAAGTTAGCGAGTTGAAATTCTCAATTTGGGGGCTGATTTCAGGCCGATTGAGACGGAGCAACAAATTACACGTCTATCTCGCACATGGGTTCTGCCATTTTTTCTGGGGCACAGCTTTTAAATGGGCACCTGTAGTGATGTCTATCAGTCACAGAAAAGTTGGACAGCTAAGAACTGTCATGTCTTTTACACCAAACATCCAAGCACCCTGAATGCTCAGGCCTGACCTAGGACTACAAGCAGTCCTGAGGGGACCCTCACACCTTCATCTGGCTTTGGTGCCCAGTGTTGCCACAGCCTCTGAATGGGCTGATCAGAGGAGACACAGACATGCCTACATTGTCTCTCATGTCTGTGACACTCAATATGAAAGAAAAGCACTGAAGAATCTAGTGCAGATATCACTGGGTTTAGAGCACCAGAGACCTTTGGAAATATGATTGATGCTGGCTTTAGAACTGTTGAGAAGAGCTCTGTAACAGGGATGGGAACGAGTACTCATAGGCCACGATTCCATCAGGAGGTCCAGTCTGATTGGGTACAGTTTGGTATACTAAATCCCCAAATAGTCGGTGTTTCCACAGACACCTGTTGGACTGTTGAGGCTATGTGTGTGACGTCACCGTCAACGTGAGTCTGAAGAAAAGATGAGTGACAGAAATCAGTGCGGAATAATCAGTAAATAGCTTTATTTCAGCTGAAAAGTGCTGTTTTGATGACTACTACTGTTGACTATGTTAACCCTGGTCAGTCCAGATCCTCAGCTGATAGAACGTGTTCATAGAAATGTTTAGAGTCGTAACGGAGCGTTAATAAAGACACAAGATGAAGCTGGACTGTTACAGTAAATACAAGCATTCAGGTAGTGATGGATATAATCCAGACCCCACCCCAGACTCCTTCCTCTGACCCTGAACATAGATTTAAAAATCAGATCAACTAAATGTTAAATTAATGTCTAAAGTGACAGGACATCTAATGACAACAGATTACGTTTAACAACTATAAAAATAGTCCCAGTCCGTCCAGTTACTAGTGGTGAAGAAAATAAGTATTTCCGTGATGCATCACAGGGAAGACAGGTGATTCTGAATTAATGCAGATGTAGACAATTCTGCATCGATGCAGACATGGATGTAAGGGCGCCAAAAAAAGGTGGACAGAGTGTCTTTTTGAGTCCCTTTCCAACCTTTGATGATAAAAACTGAAAATGAAAAAGAAGTCGTACCAAACTGAACCGGACTGTTTAGTGGAAATGATCTCACAGTGGCCACTATCACTCGACTTCCATTTCTCACCCTCAGCACTCTGAGATTTTATGAGATTTTTATGAGATTTATGAGATTTTCATAAAACAAAAACAGACATCAGTAATAGGAATAAAACACACACAGCGTATTAAAAGACAATCAACATACATAAACCGTAGACAGCCTAAATGACAAACAGTCCAAAATAAAAACGGGCTGGGAGTGGGGGACCATGGTAATTATACACAGTGAATTATAAAGTGCTAGTGCTAATTAAAGTGCCATAGTGCTAAAGTGCCAAATGCTAAAAGTGCAGAGTGCTAGCTGCCTGGGAGCTCAGGTTCTCGTTATATTGCACATTGCCGAAATTACTGCACAGAAATATAAGGTATATGTTGTTTTTGTTGCACTTTACTGTCAAAGATTATAAAGTGCCGTGTTGAATATAGTATTGCACAATGCCCATAGCACACTGTTGCACATGCAGATGTGTGAGTGAATACTGCACCAAAAAAGAATACATAGATGTCTTATGTAAGCACCAATTCACAAAAATGGCCTAGATAGAATTATTTATGTACCCGACAGAGGACATTTATCGATGGTGCCCCAACTCACTGAGCCCGTTAGACATACATACAAAATTAGACACAGTTATGAGCACAGATCTGGTTTTCCAACAGCCACGCTCTAAGGTGTTTGGAAAAGGAAGTCAGGGTCAGGAGTTCACGTATTGTAGTTGGTATTTGGCTCCAGGTCTGGGACGTGCAAAATGAGAACACTGCTTGACCAGAGGCCCTTTTTCGAAGTGGTACAACGCAGTCACCTCTAGGGCCTGCTCTGGTTGATCTACTCGAGTTTCTTTTTACAAACTCTTGAAGTGGTGGTGGAGATTGATCACGTAAGATTTTATAGACAAGTACAGAATCAGAATATTTTAACGTGTTGTCCCAGTTTAGACGCTCATGCTTTTCCAGTATCAGGCAGTGGTGGTACGATTTAGGTTTCTTATCCAAAACTTTTAAAGCCTGTTAACAGACTGTTTCAACTGGCTTCAGGGTTTTTTTACAGGCAGTTGCCCAGCTGGTCAGGCAGTAAGACATGTGTGGCATAATCACTGCATCAAAGTATAACTTGGCCGACTCAGGGGTTAAGTTGTTTCTAACAAATCTGAAGTTGGACAGGCTCAATTTCATTCTGTTCACAATCATTTTTACCTGCTGTTTAAAGTGAAGTTGAGAGTCCAAAATGACACCTAGGTATTTAAATTCTTGAACCACCTCGATCTTTTTACCCTGTACAAAAATGTTAGGATCACTGTTGTTGTTCGCTCTTTTGAGACGTTAATACAAACAGTTTTGGAGATGTTGAGATGCAGCTGAGAGCTCTCAAGCCAGTGATACACATTAGTCATGGCATGAGTCAATTCCTTTGTCTGTCTTTAGCATGGACATACAGAACTGCATCACCTGGGCCCAAGACTGACCCTTGTGGAACCCCAAGGTTGTTGTCGTGTGATGCTGATTTCAAGTCGTGTACTCCAACACACTGAGTCCTTGATGAGAGGTATGATTCGAACCATCTCATAACATTCACAGAAAAGTTAAAATAGTTAAAAGCTAAAACAGTTTGGACAGCAAAATATGATGATTGACAGTATCAAATGCTTTTCTCAGATCAATAAAGACAGCACCTACAACTCCACCAGCATCCAGCTTTGATTTTATATTTTCCAGGAGGAAGCAAACAGCTGTTGAGTGGTGTTTCTAAAGCCAAACTGCATTGAGTGGAGGGTGAATGGGCTCTTGTCCAAGTGTTTAATGAATTGTTCTGACACCAGCTTTTCCATTACCTTAGAGACTGTTGGAAGAATGCTTACAGGTCTGTAATTGCTAGTTATGGTGGGAATGCCAGATTTAAAGATTGGTGTGATGACCGAGTGCTTCCAGGAGTCTGGGAAAACGCCTTCTGATATCAAGGTGTTTATAATGCTGGTTAATGGAGCTATAAGAGATTCCTTTTGAATTTTTAGAAACAAGATGTCCATGCCAGATGAATCTTTGGCCTTAGAGCTTTTGAGACTGTCTAAAGACTAGCTAAAGCAGCATCTTTTGTTCTGGTTAAGCCTGACGTGTGCTGGAACTGTGGAGGTGTTTTGGTGTAAAGAAGTAAACCCAGGAGAATGAAGACCTGCCTCTCTGTTTCTAGCATTTTCAGCATGACTGGAGTCAAAGAAAAGTTAAGTAAACCAACAAGTGACTTCTCTAAGGTTTGCCCTTATCTTCCACTGTCCAGTATTAATAATGTAAATTAGATGATGATAGTAGTTGGTAAAAATACTATTATGTAACACCAATGTAACACAGATGTGATCATATCTTTAAGTCAGGTATGTCTCACCCTCTCCCAGAAGTACTTCGCCATCTCAGCGCGGTTCTGTAGGACGGCCCAGATGAAGAGATCTGACCACGGCGAGGGGCAGGAATCATTTTTCTCTGAATTCTCTTTCTGCAGGAGAGAAATCAGACATTACAACATGATTTACATCACATCCATGAAAGCCGTGCTTCTTCTCTGGTCTCATGATTCAGTTATGATACTCAGGCCAACAACTCCATTTAATATCTCAGTAGATCACAATTCATCCATTTCATTCTCAATATAACAATAAAGAATATAGAAAAATACAAAAATATACATTTTCTGAATTAATTAACTGTTTATTAGAGAACAAACGTTTAGGGCAATATGCATATTTTTGGTCATAAACACCCAAATCTGAGGATTTCATTTAATGCCTCTATACTGTTGAGAGCATCGACTTTCTGCTGTTGTTGAATTATTTATATAAAGTTGGCCAGAGAAGGGCAGGCCTTAGTCAAACTCCCTCTAAATCTGAAGAGCTCTCACTGGTAAAAATCAGACTTTTATGGCCTTACATTTCAAAATCTAAGACTTTCAAGGATGTGCAGGAATCCTGTAATTGGACACAATCCTGCTGTAATTCAGGTTCTTCCTCACCTTGCACGTCTCCCTGGCGCCAGTGTTGTGGTCTTGACCCTGATGATTGTAAAACGGCTGACAGACGTCACCGGTCAGGTGCGACAGCAGACGGGACACCTACACACCACAACAGTGGGTTATTTTAAAGACATTTACATTATTCCTGATTTAATATGAAACTTGAAGAGATCCCACTCTCCTCAACCCAACTTTAAAGTTTTCAAACCTCATAATCATGCAGGTTAATTTTAGCATCAGATAAAACATGAAACACAAAGAGCAGCGGTTCTCAAAGGATCCAGCCACAGAACACACCACCTACTGATGAGAAGGACGACACAGGTTCAGGATTCTTCTGAAATTAATTCAGCAAAAAATGAAAAAGTTTGGACCTTGGAAATGTTGCCGGGCAACCAGAGCAGTTAGTAGTAAGAAAAAGGCAATTTTAGGTTATATCTTTGACTTGTAGTGTTTTTCAGAATTAAGTTGACAACATTTGTTGAAACCTGTGAAAACAAAGAAGATGGGTGGTCAAGGACGCCTTTGAGAGAAAGAAGGAGAAATTTCCTTCAAGAAAAATCCAAAAAAGGGGAAAAAGAAGACCTCAGTCTCAACTACAACTCCTGGACACTGGTACTGACCGGATACTGAGATGCTCCTGGACTTGCTAGGCTTGATCTTCATGCTAACCCACTTGAGAATCTTATTTAGCCTCTCCAGTAGCCTTCTCGTGCATGGCACTGTCGTGGTGACCAGCGTCATGTCATCCATGTAAGCCCTGATTGGTGGGAAGAGCATCCCATCCTGCCATCTGTCCCCTCCTACCACCCACTTGGAAGCTCTAACAATGACTTCCATCTCCATTGTGAAGGCTAGAGGGGAAATTGTGCAGCCTGCCATATTATCTACCTCTAGTCTTTGCCAGCCTGTCGTAAAGTTTGCAGTACTAATACACATCCTAACATCTCTGAAATACATATTCACTAAGTTTACCACTATCTCTGGCACCCTAAAGAAATCAAATGCCCTCCAGATAAGAGTCTGCAGATGCTGGACAGTGTGTTTCATGGAGCTCTGAGATTTGTCACTAACTGTGGATTTCTTACTCACCATTGTTCTTTATATCCTAAAGTCAACTGGACTTCTTTAAGCACGCGTCATCTTGGACATTGGTACGTCTTCATTTATAAAGCCATTCTAGGCAGCGTTCCAGAGTACCTTTCCTCTCTGTTGATCGTGAAGGATGGATTGCATTTGTCTGACTTTGTGCAGTTTGTTGTTCCCAAAGTCCGGACTGAGCTGGGAAAGAAGGCTTTTAGGTTTTCTGCTCCTTTTGCGTGGAACAATCTGCAGACTGAATTTAAACTGCAGAACCTGGTGTCTCCGAATATTTTTAAATATTTAGTGAAAACTCTTGAAATCAAATTGTCTGTATGCCACTGCTTTAGCTGATGTTTTATTATCAGTGTACCTGTTGTTTATTATATACTGTGTGAGTTTGAGTGTGTTTGATTTTGAAACTGCATTGCTGCCATTCTTGGCCAGGTCCCCCTTGAAAAAGAGATCTTTGATCTCAATGGGCCTAGCCTGGTTAAATTAAGGTTAAGGAAAGACAGATCAACAGAGGACGCCATCGCCATAGCCCTCCATACCACCCTGACCCACATAGAACAAAAACAGTTATGCCAGGCTTCTTTCATCCACTTCAGCTCAGCATTTAACACAATCATCCCTAGCAGACTGGTATCCAAACTAAACAACCTCGGCCTCCCACGCTCCACCTGCCTCTGGATCAGGACTTCCTCAGCGACCGACCACAGAGAGTCAGAGTAGGGCCCCACCTCTCCACAGCACTCAGCCTCAACACCGGCTCCCCACAAGGATGTGTACTAAGCCCCCTGCTTTACACCCTCCTCACACATGACTGCACCCCCACCCACCCTGGAAACTCCATCGTGAAGTACGCCGACAACACGACAGTGGTCGGGCTCATCTCAGGGGGAGGTGAATCTGCGTACAGGGATGAGGTCAAAAACTGTCATCACGGAGCAGCATCAACAACCTGGTCCTCAACACAACTACGACTAAAGAAACAATAGTGGACTTCAGGAGAAACAGATCTGACCCTCAGCCCATACACATTAAAGGGACTGTGTGGAGAGGGTCTCAGACTTCAAGTTCCTGGGCCCGCACCTGAATGATAACCTGACCTGGAAAACCAACACCACAGCGCTGATCAAAAAGGCACAGCAGCGACTCCACTTCCTGAGCGTCCAGAAGAGCAACGCCATGGCCAAGGAGCTGCTGGTGTCCTTTTACAGATGCACCATTGAAAGTGTACCGGCATACTGGTTCCCAGTGTGGTTCTTCAGCTGCACTGCTCAGGAGAAGACAGCTCTCCAGAGGGTCATCAACACAGCACAGAAAATCCCAGGCTGTGCTCTCCCCTCCTTAGAGGAGCTGTTCAGGTCCCGCTGCCACAGGAAGGCCCTGGGCATCCTGAAGGACTCACCCCACCCAGCACATCACCTGTTCCAACTGCTACCCTCAGGAAGACGGGTCAGGACGATAAGAACCAAAACTAACAGACTGAGAACAGCACCCAGAGCAGTTTCTATATTTTATGATAATTGCACCGGATGGAACTACTTTCCATCCGACTTTCGTTGTACTTGTGTACAATGACAATAAATGATTCTGATTCTGATTAGAAACATCATATGAAGCTCCGCCTCCCCATCCTCACCTCAGACAGCGTGACCTTGTCTTGGCTCCTCTGCTGTGTCGTCTCACTGGTCAGCCCCGCCCTCCTCTTATGCTTGCTGGGACGTTTGTAGGCAGGCAAGCTCTTGGACAGAGAAGAGTAGAGGTCCTCCAGACGACCATAGGTCAGGTATTCCTGGATGTTCAGACCGTTCTCACAGAACAGACGCACAAACTCCAGGTTGTCTTTTATCAGAGCGTCCGTCATCAAGTCCTCCAGGTCCGCAGTCTGAAAATACAAAAGACTATTATCAGTGACCCTGAAGGGCTTCAGTCTTCTTCTTCAGCATAAGCCCCTCCCACCAGACCCATGGAGAGACTGAAGGAATCGAGGCAGAAGACCAAAGACCAGAGACCAGAGACCAAAGACCAAAGACCAAAGACCAGAGACCAGAGAGCAGAGACCAGAGACCAAAGACAGATGTTCTTAAAGCCATCTGCTGTCAGGAGGCTTAAACAGCTGACTGTCTCAGCTGAATATGAACTGTATTATCTATCCAGTAATCTCCACATTAGCAGAGCTTGGTCTCAGTGTGGATCACAAAGACCTGAACCTGGAGAGAACCCTGCAGTCTGCTAAAACCATGCAGACTCTTTCTACCAGCAGGTTTTATTATAAATGATTCCTGAGCCTAACTATCAGATAAGTAGACTCCCTATTTCCTCTGATTATGATCTCATAAACTCTGATTACCTGGAACCTTCAATCATTAACCACAGTGATCAGACTGTTTGGATGTTGACCTCTGACCTTCCACTGGATGTCGTCATTTAGCAGCTCTGACCTGGCGATGTCGACATTGTTCCACGCCATGGCCTGTTTGAGGGCCACGGTGTAATCGCTGGTTTCACCGAACCAAAGCTTTTTGACTGCACATATGAACACATAGACATACATGTGAATACATAGATCCTTTAATTTGTGTATCTATTAACTTATGTAACACAGTCTTATTGTAACATTGGTATTAACATTAACCATGCACAGGTCCCAGAGGCACCACTCTCAGTGTTTGTAGGAAAATGCTTATTACCACAGGAGGCTTTTAGCTCCAAAGAACAATAACAGGCCTCAGCACACTGAATCTGTCTTTGTCTGAAGTTTTCACAGGTTAAAGGAGAAAATGGATCTCATGTTGTTCCAAGCAAACTCTGAAACTCTGCTCCGTGTTTATTTTTGGTCCGCATCAGTCCAAGTCATTTAGATGGTGACTGATGATTCAGAGCTGCACCTGCTGCTTCCTTCTCTCTCTCTCCCTCTCTCACTGTGGTATGCCCCTGTATGATGAAGATATCAATCATAGTACAGAACAGACTACAGCATCAGCCCACCAAATTTCAGACATGCATCTGAATCCCAGTTTTAAGGCTGTTCTGTTGAATCATTTCCTCACACCATATCAGAGTACCACACCTTTATACAGGCATTTCTAGTTTGTTTGATCGCCCCCTGGTGGCAGAGTTTATACTGTCTTCATTTAAAGGACTGGCGGTGTGTTTTGACTGCTGTCTTTAATCAGATGATAAAGCTGGCAGCATGTATGTGTTTATGTTTTTATCTACCTTGAGATCCTTGTTGATGACGTTAGAAAGGAGAAGTCCATAAATATTTCTTTATTTACTCACCTTCAATGAGAAAACTCAGCAGACCAGACTGAAAATCCTCAGAGCCGTCCAGTTCTCCATGAAACACGGTGATGAGGTCTCTGTGCTTACAGATGCTCAGAGCCTGAACACAGAAAGAGTCAATGACATTCATTTCACACATGAAAACAGATCAACATATGAAAGAGAGATAGAGGACAGGATGCATTTATACATGATAAAAAACAAAAACAGAGAAACACTCACGCTGCCCACAAGACGGTCCACATGCTCAAATGGGAAGTGTCTCTTCAGCTTCTCAGAGACCCTGTCCCGCAGCCCAAGGTCCACTGCTCTGGAGTACAAGTAGGGATCAGAGGAGATATCGGTCTTCAGCTCAGTGATGAAGTTTGCAGCTGGACCAGAACCAGCCAGAACCAACCAGGGTATCTTTTTCCTCAGAGATGAGTCCACCCGCTGGGACACAGAGGAAATGTGGACATGGAGGACGGGGGCATTAAAAACCTCTCTGAGTCAAAATCAATGCACTAACGCTAAAACTGAAAATACTCTTCTAAGATATGTGTGCAGAGTTTCTCACCTCCAACATGCTGGAGTCTCCTGAGATCAGCATACAGACCACCGGGATTTCTGTATTTAGCACAAGAAGAAGTCGTCTACTGAAAATTCATGAAAAACTCTTGGCAGCAACGTCTAAAAACAATACATTTCCCAGTATTGAATGTTTTGGATCGCTGTTTTTGTTGCCGTAGTAACAAACAGATCTGATGATGTTTGATTTTAAAGTTTAATGATCTAACATCATAACTTCTTATCTTATGGTGAATTCAGTGATGCAGGAACAGTTCATGGGTACTTTCATTTAAAAAATCACCATTATCAAACCATCGCTGTATTTCCTGCTCTACAGAATGTCATTTATCTTCAGTTACTTTATGAAAGAACACATTACTCCCCGCTCCTCAGTCTCACCCTGGATGTCGGTGCGCTGAAGGGAAATGTGGTGTTCCAGATTGGTCCTGAAGCTCCTCTCTCCTCCCCAACTGCCCCCCCTCTCATCATCCACCAGGAGGAAGGCCTGATGGTTGTTATCAAGGCAGAAAGAGTCCCTGGATGTTTTTGTGGCGAAATATTGAGCAGGATAGCTGCCCTGAGAACAGAAAACAGTCGGGTCATTTACTCTGAAAATGTCTGATGTCTGCTACGCCCCCAGGTTCCTCCAGTTCTCTGATCTTTGCTGAGATGTTGCTACTCCTTGATTGGAGTCCACCTGTGCTAAATTAAACTGATTGAACATGACCTGGAAAGGCTCACACTTCTCTATAGATGGAATTTTTTCATGTGTTTTGCACTGAGGAAAGGTCTGTCTAGCCGCTCTACCAGAAAGCCCAGATCAGTGGTGGGCAGCAGTGATGGTCTTACTAAGGTCCTTCTCCCCTGATGGTGACCAGCTCAAGAAGAGTCCTGGTTGGTCCAAACTTCTACCATTAGAGAACTCTGGAGGCCACTGTTCTCTTGGTAACCATCAGAGCAGCAGAAATGGTTCTGTAGCCTTCCCCAGATCTGTGCCTATCATCAATCCTGCCTCTGAGCTCTGCAGTAGAGCCCTCCATAGAAATCTTGTCTTAATCCCACTCCCGCTGGATTTATGACCATTACCCTCCACTCATGCTGTCCACTCCCACCCACATCAGGAACAGATTCTGACGGTCCATGTTAAATATTCAGAATGACTAACAGTGTGTTTAATTATGAAGGCAATATTAATGTGTTCCCTGAAGCAGCACCTTTACAAAGATTCCTCACCAAACAAAGGAGGAAACAACCAAAACACTCATAATTTTTGGCATGTATAACAGATCCACATATGGATAAAGAGCAGCTGAGAGTCTCAGACTGATCTAACTCCTGGTTATGGCTTGGTAATAGTAATGTCTAAGTCATATTTATCAACCTTATTTACACATTAATTTAAAGTCACACAGAGCTGGAGTTGTTTCCTGAGCTCTCACAGACAGTAGACTAATCTTCACTCTGTTAATGCTGTGCTGTTATTGTCATTAGGGCTGTTTTTCTCCAAATAGCTGTGTAATGGCTCAGGGTCTCTGCACACCATGACTCCCACTATTGTGAGGAGTGTACAATAACAGGAGCATTACAGCTGTGCCTTCAGACTTATTTACAGCGTTTTAGTGGATGCACTTAACTGTGGAGCTTTAAAACAGCACCACATCATTTGGCTGTGCAGAGACAGGTTCTAACAGGTTTACACAGCAACAGCGAATCCAACTAACAGCAATTAAACCATGATTTCTAACAGCAACATCTCCATTGTTATCTTTTACAGGAGCATGGAGAAGAGCGTTAAAGAGAGCTGACTGTGATCAGGGAGGGTGGACCAGGTCTATTATCTCTCAGAATCTGCTGCTCCTCTGTCTTCATGGCTTGGTTTCTGCTCTATCACTGTCAGCTGTGAGGCCTTCTATAGAGAGGTGTGGGCTTTAATGTTTCTGTAGTATAAGATGAACAAGACTTACGACGACGTGCTGCACAGTGTCTGAGTTTTTAACTCTCTTAACTATTTTTAACTGCCCGTACACTTACAGAGCAGCATCTCTCAAACTCACTGTGTGTCTACTGCTTAACCAGCAGGTGGCGTAGTCTTACCAAAAACACTCAATGTTCATGTCTAATCAGTTTAATTTGGCACAGGCAGACTCCAGTCAAGGTCTAGAAACTTCTCAGCAAAGAACAGAGACATGGAGGAACCTGAGCTACAATGACAGTTGTTAAGGCTCTGAAAACTGGTGTCAATGTGATATTCAGGGCCCAAGCACTGACCTCAATGCGAGGACAGATTGCATCTGTAGTTGATTTTTCTTATTTCTTATTTATTCTTACTTTATGGAAAAAAATTGCCATTCTGAGTCCTTGTCACGCCCCAAGCTCAATAAATTTGGCAGATTGTTAGTTTGTGGCAAAAATATACGTATTCTGATGGTTCCATACATCTCATTCAAAAGATGAATGTGAGATGAGAGATCAATATTTCAGCTCCATTTCCAGGTGGTACATCTAGATATGAAACACAACTTCGGAAAAAGCACTCTTTGTTTGAACTCACCTATTTTTTGAAGGTATAACCATCTACTGTTAGTGACATCAACAGCAACCTCCAGAGGGGGGGTGCTGGCGACATGAGAGCGGAGTAGACGTGTTTTCCTGGGCTCCTCGTGGCTTAACTCAGTTTGGATAGTCAGATCGCCTATTTGGATAAAAGACTCTTTCTCCACCCTAACTTATTAGGTGCCCGTTTCTCTCCGAAAATAGAGAGTGAATATGTCTGCAAAAGAGTCCAAGGGAGAGGCTAGCTCGCTAGCCAAAGCCACCGCTAGCCATCAAGCTAGCAAGAAGCCTTTAGCCACGACCCCGCCGAACGACAAGGAAGAAGACGAGCTCCCTCTTATTTGGCAGAAAATATCAAAAAGCCTCTTCGGTCTTTTAATGAAAGATTTGACAAATTTGAGCAAAACTTCCAGAACATCTTATCCGCCCAGCAAGCACTCGCGGAGAGGCCGAAAATCAAGCTGCGGACCATGATCAGCAGATTCAAGTTATGGAGACCTCAGTCATGGAGCTGCAGCAAGAAAACAAACGACTGCGGGCCAAACTGTCGGATCTGGAGGGGAGATCGAGGTGCAACAATATAAAAATTGTTGGCATACCCGAAGGTGAAGAGAACGGGAGGCCAACCGAGTTCGTCTCCAACTTAATTCCAAAGCTGCTTGGTGATGGGAATTTTGCTGCACCAGTTGTAATTGACAGGGCGCACCGCACTCAGCAGCCCAAACCACCGGACGGCTCCAAGCCACGCACGATCATTGCACGGGTGCATTATTCACAAGAGAAAGAGAAGATTCTGCGGCTCGGGAGGCAACATCAGATGGAGTACGGAGGCAAAATAGTCTTAATCTTTCCTGACTACACCGCAGAGGTAATGGAGCAGCGGAGGGGCTTCCGTGATGTGCTGCAGCTGCTGAGGGAGAAGGAAATTCGGCGCTCTCTACGTTTCCCAGCCAAGCTTCACGTTCATCACCGGGGAAAGTAAAAATATTCAGCAACCCAGATGAGGCAAAGAACTTTGTTGATCAAAAACTCTGAAGGATGATCGTTAGTTTAAGATCTTAAATATGGAGAGTCTAAACGTACTCAGGACTCCATCAAGGCGCTTTGTTTTTGTTTTATTGTAACTGTAACTGCTTTGCAGTTTTTGAGCCATGGAGGGGCTATGGGTCAGAGGAGTTTTTCTTAGCTTTCTTCGTCCAGTGATCCCAGATATTGATGAGGGACACCCTGCTTCGTTTGGGGAAGCACATGTTAGGGGGTTTGTTCACACACATGTCTAGTGTTTTTGTTTTGTTTTGTTTTTTTTTAAGGATTTTCTGGCTGCCAGTTGTATTGTCAATGTTAACTTTCTGTGTACACCTTTGAACAGAAAATGAGTAATATATTAGATTCAATGTCTTTGTCCGCCGTCTGGGTCATCCGATTAAACGTGGCAACGTTTTTTCACACTTGAAATCACTTAAATCTGATATCATTTTTCTTCAAGAAACACATGTTAAAGCTACTCACCAAAGGTTACTCAGGGCTAATTGGATTTCACAGGTCTATCAGTCTCCTTTTACAGTCTCCTACTGTTCCCTTTCTTTTCCAGTCTTCTATAATAGATCCAGGTGGCAGGTTTATTATATTATCCGGATCAATAAATTTGCTCCCCATTATTCTGGTCAATATCTATGGTCCAAATACAGATGAGCCAGCTTTTTTCAGAAAGTTTTCGACTTAATCCCAGATAATAATTCAAGCCATATAATAATTGGGGGTGACTTTAATTGCTATCTGGATCCATATCTTGGCAGATTTTCCTCTGCACCATCACCTAAGATTCTTTCTGTGCCAGCTAACAACAATTTAATGAAATCAAAAAATGTGGTGGACATTTGGAGATTACAACATCCTTTAGATCGTGAATATTCTTTCTATTCACATGTGCATCGACCATATACAAGAATTGACTTTTTTTAATTGACTCCAGATTAATCTCAAACATAGATCATATAAAATATCGTAGCATGATAATATCTGATCACAGCCCTGTCAGTCTCAAACTTAATTTGTCCCTTGCTAGACAAGTACATAGTTGGCAATTTAATCCACTACTACTTGAAGATCAGGCATTCAAACAATACGTTACAACAAATATTTCACAATTCCTTGAGACCAACGATAATGGAGAAGTGAATGACTCAATACTGTGGGAAACCCTCAAAGCATATATCAGAGGGCAGATTATTTCATATGAAGCAACGAGGAAGAAAGCTAAACAAGCCAGACTAGAAGTGATTGAAAAAGAACTATTAACAGCAGAACAGGTTTACAAAAGTTCTCTTCTTCAGTCAGATTACAATAACATCCTTAAGCTTAGATATGAATATATAACTCCATACTGGGAGAACAAGTTGATCACGTATTACTCAAGCTTAGGCAGAGACATTTTGAGTTTGGTGATAAACCACAGAAACTATTGGCAAGGCAATTAAAAGGTGAACAAGGAAAACGGGCTATTTATAAGATTAAATCCAAATCTGGTCAGATTCTTACAGATCTCAAGGACATAAATAAAAGATTCAGTGAATTTTATTCGGAGATTTACACATCAAAATCAACAGCTAGCCAAGAAACGCTCGATCAATTTTTTGACTCACTTCACCTTCCAAAATTAGATCAGGTATCCAGGGAGGAGTTGGATTTAGAGTTGACATCAGAACTACAGGAAGCTATTAACACATTCCCCACAGGAAAGGCGGCTGGGCCTGATGGTTTCGGTCCTGAGTTTTATAAAGCTTTTGGACCGACACTGACACCCATTTTGTTAAGAATGACTCAGGATGCTTTTAAAAATAAGCTCCCGCCTTCTATCGCTGAAGAAAATATTTGTGTTCTGTTGAAAAAAGACAGAGACGAAACAGATCCAGGCAGTTACCGACCCATTGCTTTACTAAATTGTGATTTAAAAATAATAACAAAAGTGTTAGTAATCCGACCGGGAAAACACATTTCAAAAACTATTCATCCAGATCAAACCGGATTCATTCCCGGTAGGTACTCCTTCTGCAATGTGCGCAAAATACTAAATGTTTTATACGCCACCAGTAACAAAAATCAAAGAAGTGCTTTATTATCTCTTGATGCTCATAAAGCATTTGACATGATTGACTGGCCCTATTTAATCACAGCACTCAAGAGATGGATTTGGATTTGGCCCCACATTTGTAGAGTGGGTTGAGATCCTTTATACTGACCCAAAATCCTCTGTTCTTACAAATGGTGACAGATTCAACCTATTTGTTCTACAGTGTGGTGTCCGTCAAGGGGACCCATTGTCCCCCTCCCTCTTTAACATTGCATTGGAACCTTTAGCAGTTGGCATCAGGGAGCACCCAGTCATCAAAGGGATTAAGCTGGGCAGAACTGAGATTTGTGTTGCTTTATACGCTGATGATTTGCTCGTCTGTTTGTCAGACCCAGAAGTTTCTGTCCCGGCCCTCCTAGATTACATTAACGCTTTTGGGAAAATCTCTGGTTACACCATAAATTGAAACAAGAGTGAATTTTTGCCCTTAACTGATCATTTTAGTAAAGATTTCTTGCATAAACTGCCCTTTAGAGTAGTGAAAGAGTGTTTCACCTATCTTGGACTTAAACTGACTAGGAATCCAAATTACCTTTATAAATATAATTTCACTGAAGCTATAGAGAAACTTAAAATTAACACTGAGAGCTGGAGATTACCGCCCCTATCCATGATTGGACGAGTAAATGCAATTAAGATGGTGAGCCTACCTAGGTTCCTCTATCTTTTCCAAAACCTTCCCATATACTTAAATGCATCTTTTTTTAAACAACTCTACTCTATCATATTGCCATTTGTATGGGTTTATAAATCACATAGAATATCCAAAGCTCACCTACACAAACCCCTTGAAAAGGGGGGCCTTGGACTTCCTGTTTTTAAACACTGTTACTGGGCAGCTAACTCACGAGCTCTCACATACTGGAAAATGGGGAGGCAGAGATTGAGAAATACCCTTCATGGTTACAGCTTGAAGCCTATGCTGCCAAAAACTCCTCTCTTCCTGCTCTCTTAATTTCCCCTCCTGCACTTGTTGATAAAACAATTAAACAAAATTTTATCTTGAATAACTCCCTACATATCTTAAACCAAATCAGTGTGGCTCACCGAACTCCTAGTGACTTTGTATTTGCTCCCATATGCCAGAATCATTCATTCAAGCCGGGACAGCTAGATGGGGTGTTTGAGGTCTGGAGGGATAAAGGCATAAGGACCTTCATAGATATATACATTGATGGAAACTTTGCTTCTTTCACTCAGTTAAGTACCAAGTTTAATCTTCCAAAGTCGCACTTTTTTTGTTATCTCCAGATCAGGGACTAGGTCAAGGAAAATTGCTCAAATTTTGAATCCTACCCTGAACCCAGTTCCTTCCTTGGCGTCCTCTTGCTCCCTCCAGACTCCAGGCAGCTTATATCAAAATTTGTGGACTATTTTACTGTTCAGGTCCCCTCTGATTATATCAGAGAAGCCTGGGCCACAGCTTTGAATATAGAAATACCCAGAGAGCTTTGGATAGAAGCACTGTCTCACGTTCACCATTTTTCTGTCAACTCACGTCACAGGCTAATCCAGTTCAAAGTGATGCATAGACTGCATTACTCCATGACAAAACTTAACCGTATCTTTCCATCAGTGTCTTCTGTATGTGATAGGTGTCAGTCAGCTGAAGGCTCGCTAGCACATCTTTTTTGGTTTTGCCCTGTTTTGTTTAATTTTTGGATGTCAATTTTTAAGTGTTACTCAAAGGCCTACTCCAAAGACATTCAGCCCAATACGTGCTTGGCTATCTTGGGACGCTCTACAGAGACTCTGGGACTGGCACACGACATACAGAAGGCTCTTCACCTGGGAATGGTGGTTGCTAAAAAACTTATTTTCCTCTCCTGGAAATCTACCTCACCACCAAGCTTCTCACACTGGATTAAGGACTTACTGTATGTCATTCAACTGGAAAGACTACAGTTATACAAATCAAATACAAAAGACAGATTTGAGAACATTTGGGGTCCTTTCTTGGCACTGTACCATATCACTCCTAATCCAGAGAGACCTTGTCTGCTTAGCATCGTGCACTTGAGTCGTTTCACCTCAAATGTCAGGCTTCATTATTGTGACACAGATTGTAGGGTGTTTTATGTGACTGTATACTGGCCAGCCTTTTTTTTTTTTTTCTAATTGCCTTGTTGGTTTTGGTTATTTTTGTTGTTTTGTAATGTGTTGTTGTGTGTTCTGTACTCTTTAACCTTAAAAGTTAAAATAAAATATTAAAAAAAAAAAAAAAACAGCAACCTCCAGAGGACAGGAGTGAAGGTATCACCATCTACTGTTAGTGACATCATCAACGACCTCCAGAGGACAGGAGTGAAGGTATCACCATCCACTGTTAGTGACATCATCAACGACCTCCAGAGGACAGGAGTGAAGGTATCACCATCTACTGTTAGTGACATCATCAACGACCTCCAGAGGACAGGAGTGAAGGTATCACCATCTACTGTTAGTGACATCATCAACAACCTCCAGAGGACAGGAGTGAAGGTATCACCATCCACTGTTAGTGACATCATCAACAACCTCCAGAGGACAGGAGTGAAGGTATCACCATCTACTGTTAGTGACATCATCAACGACCTCCAGAGGACAGGAGTGAAGGTATCACCGTCTACTGTTCACAGAAGACTTTATGAACTAAAGCACAGAGGCTACACCAGTCGATGCAAACTGCTCATTAGCAAGAAGAACAGGAAGGCCAGGTTGGAATTTGCCAAAAAGTAGAGAGATGAGACTCAAACATTCTGGGACAAAGTTTTATTGACTGATGACACAAAAGTGAACCTTTAATGGCTTCCGGTTCTGCCACTACCACAGACTGCAGCCTATGAGCACTGTGTCCTTCAACAGCATTCTAAATATCCTGCATCCTAGTAAAAACATTGATTTTTACTCCTCAAACTTATTGACTGCAGGATAAATATGGAAACAAGGGAAAGAAGTAAGAAGTATCCACAGGTTTTGCCTGTGGAGGATGAAGAAACCCGAGGCGTCAAGATGCATGCTAGCCACGGGAAGGATGGTGGAAGACAAAACGCCAGTGAAAGATCGAAAATGAATTTGGAGAGGATTCTAGTGGAGATAAAAGACTTCAGGAAAGAGAACAATCGTCAGCTAGATGATATTAAAGACAAACTGAATAAAACTAACCAGAGGATTGGAGAAGCAGAGGGCTGTATTGATAAGGGAGGATGGGGTCTACCATCTCTAAAAACATATTACTAAAGTTCATATACAGGCAGCGTTGCCAGATAAAAACCTGTAGTTACATAAACAGACTAGAAAATCCCTGGCTAAAATCTACTTTGAAGTAATGGAAAGAAGTAATAAAAGAACACAAATTAGATGATGAAATTAAAATCATAAGTTGGTGGTTATGACTCTGACTTCATACAAAATAATTTAGATAATAGATAAAAATCTTGCATAAGTAAAGGTATAACAGCTATATGCAACACTGTTCAGAGAGAAGAGGTCATGTGTTTTCAGACATTAAAGGAGACTTTCTCTCTGGAACAGCAAGATTTCTTTAGGTACCTCCAATTAAGACATTATTACAACCAGAAAAACAAAAAGAAAGAGACTAGAGGAGCCAGTAAAGCCTTTATCCAGTTGTTTGTGAATGCATATAAATCTGATGTTAAAAGAGGCATTATTTCTCAGTTCTATAAAAGCCTTCAGAATCTAAACAATAACTCCACAAAGTATGTAAAGGAAAGATAGGAGAAAGAAAGCACTCTGAGGATAACAGACAAAGAATGGCAGGATATGTGTTCCTTTCAGTGGAAGGGTACAAAATCTCATGCATGGAAGGAATTTTGCTGCCAAAATGTTATCCGTTTTATTACCACTCCACATATGAAAGCAAAATATGACAATGGCAGCTCTCAGTGTTGGAGGAAATGTGGCTGTCAAAATGCAAACCATTTTCATATTTTTGGGAATGCTAAAAAATACAGAAGTACTGGAAAGAAATACATACAACAATACAAGATATTTTAAAGGCCAAAATACCCTTGATTTCAAAACCTTATATCTTATTATCTCTTCAGAAATAAAATGTATTGATAATTATTTGATAGCTGTTTTGTTGACTGCAGGTAAGAAGGCTCTTACTAAAGATGGATGGCACCTGTTGAACCTACAATTAATAACTGGATAGATGTGACAACAGAGATTTACAAGACGGAACAGATTACTTTTTCTGTTAATTTAAAACTGGAAAAATCTAAATTGCACTGAGCAAAGTGGGTGCAATATGTTAAGCCTGTGAGACCTGATTCTGTGAACACTGCACAGTGAGGGAGCACTGGTTTCAGCAATTTTTCAGCGATCATGTCCCTTTTTTCCTTAATGCATGATTGTTGTCATTTGTTAATTGCAAGATGAAAAATGCCACTTTTGTCAGGATAGTTATTATTATTATTAATTCCTTTTTCTTTTCATTATTATTATTCTCTTTTCTTTTTCTGTATCCCTTTCTATCTGGATGTAAATAGTTACCTCTTTGGCTCCTCTGAATAGCCCAAATAAAAAGTGTCAAAAAAAATGCATGTCAACAAAGACCTAGAATTTGGATTAAGGTACACAAAGGACTGTTGGAGTGTTTGATCATGCATAAGCTTGTGATAATGTACCATTCCATTTTCTTACCTGTAAATGTAAGGACTGCATCACTGGACAACAAAAAAAGATAAACCTTTACCAAAGTGATGGAAAGACTAAAGTTTGTAGAAAGAAAGGATCTGCTCATGATCCCAAACATACAAACTTCATCTGTGAAACACAGTGGAGGTAATGTCATGGCTTGGGCTAACATGGCTTCTTCAGGGACGGGCTCATTAGTCTTCACTGATGATGTAACACATGATGGTAGCAGAAATGAACTCAGAACTCTACAGAAACATTTTGTCTGCCAGTTTAAAGAAAATGCAACCAAACTGACGGGGAGATCCTTCATCACGCAGCAAGTTAATGACCAAAACACACTGGCAGAACAACAAAGGAGTTCATCAGGAGCAAAGGTGGAAGGTTTTAGACTGGCCATGTCAATCTCCAGACCTAAACCCTATAGAGCAATTTAGCTGCTAAAGAGGAGACTGAGGGGAGAAACCCCCAAAACAAACAACAACTGAGAGAGGCTGCAGTGAAAGCCTGGAAAAGCACCACAGAAGAAGAATGCTAAAGTTTGGTGATGTCAGAGGATCACAGGATTGATGCAGTTACTGCAAGAAAAAGATTTGCAGCTAAAAATTAAGTATGATTCACTTTAATCTGTTTTAATATCTGTTCCAATACTTTAGCTCACATGAAAATGTGATGTTCCGTTACAAAGAAAGCTATCTCTTAAGTTGGCATCAGATCCAGACGTCAGCACCTGGAAATAAAAACTGAAATGTTGATCTCTCGTCTCATATTCATCTTTTTATATGAAACCCAAATGTTTTCAGTCTACAGCAAAAATAAAGGAACTGGGCCCACCATTCCAATACTTTTGGAGGGGAATGTATCTCAACCATAGCCTCCTAGGGACTTAATCAGATTTTATATACTCATTCTAGAGAACATGAAGATCTCACATTTTGTCGTGCGCCTACCGTCCTTCAGTGGGCGTGGCCACAAAATTGGGCCAAACTTGGTCTACTGTATTGTGGAGAGCAAACACTTTCATGCCTGACAAAGCTGCTTGTTTCTTCTTTATACATAATCCTTTGTTCTTCATAAGTCTTATGCAAGACCATGTCCTCGTACGACACCAGACTAAGTGTAAATACATTACAGCAGCGCGCCCTAATGACAAAGGAGTTCAATCAATTCAGCCATGTCTTCACTTCTCTCAGTCATTTGAGCATGTCAAGCTCAGATTTGGAAGGAAAGGCCTCAGTTGAGATATTAAATCTTTCCCTAACAATCACATGTTTAATCAAAGGACACCTCAGTGGTGATGGCGAGCAATTCGCTATAATGCTGTTCGACAGGAAGTCACCATAACTCTTACATGAAACATCCAAGAGGAGAGGAGAACACAGGGGATGGAGAGGAGACTGGAGCGGCAGGCGGAGAGGACGCAGCGTCAGCCCCAGCCATAGGGAGGGACAGGGTGACAGCACCGGAGACAGGAGGAGAGGAGACAGTGCTAGTGTTGTCCGAGGCGCAGTTTGCAGGGACGGGTAGGCGGCCTCCTGGATCGATTCGTGGCTGGCCAGGGTCCATGCAGGTTCCACCATCCTCTCCAGGACCATCCGGACCCTCATCCTGAAGCGCTGTGTAGTGATTGCTGAGGAAGAGCAGTTGGGGGGAGCACAACCATTTCCCCCTGCCTTTTCCCCCTTAGACAACCACCTCTGTCCAGGAATCTCGAGGGTTGGATGTCAAGCAAGAGGAAGGTTGGGGGTGTACAGGATCCCACAGCAGCGTGTCTGAGATTTCAGGATGGATAGCCTGCATCCTTTTTGACTCAGAAGCTGCCATGTCAATGTAGCTGGACAGCATGGGATCCTTCTTCTGCAATTCCTCAAACAGTCTGTGGATATTCCCCTCGAGGGGATATCCACAGACTGTTGGCATGACCCCAAACATACCTCAAAAAGCACCAAGAAATGGTTGGAGACAAAGCTGGAGAGTTCTGAAGTGGCCAGCAATGAGTCCAGATCTAAATCCCATTGAACACCTATGGAGAGATCTCAGAACTGCTGTTGAAGAAGCACCCTTCAAATCTGAGAGACCTGGAGCAGTTTGCAAAAGAAGAGTGGTCCAAAATTCCAGCTGAGAGGTGGAAGAAGCTTGTTGATGGTTATAGGAAGAGATTGGTTTCAGTTATTTTTTCCCAAGGGTGTGAAACCAAATATTAAGTTGAGGGTGCCAACAATTTTGTCCGGCCCATTTTTTGAGTTTTGTGTAAAATTATGTCAGTGTTGTCTTTTTCCTTCGGATTCTTTGTGTTGTTCCAATGCACATAAAGGCAATAAACACATGTATACCAAAAACATTTGTTGATTGCAACAACTTCTTGGAGAAATGATGTATTTTCTGGAAAAATTCCAGGGGTGCCAACATTTTCATCCATGACTGTACTTTTTCCACCCTGCACTGTGAATGTTTACATGTTTTGCTCAATAAAAACATGAAAACATATCATTTTCTGTGCAGTATCAGTTTAAGCAGACTGTGTTTGTCTATTGTTGTGAATTAGATGAAGATCGGAACACATTTATGACCAATTTATGCAGAAATAGAAGAAATCTCAAAGGGTTCACATACTTTTTTCTAGCGACTGTATATCCAAAAAAGAAGAGGTGCAAAATGGGGACTGGCAAGCGTAAGCTGCCTCGGACACCTTGTCAGGTATTAAACTCAATCCCCAATGATCCAGATTACTGGTAACTTGAGTCCTTACATCAGCCAAAAATACACAGTTTAAGGCCACAGATGACAACCATAAAACACCGGAAAATTCAGATCTGATTTGTAGCAAACATTCAGGAGAAGATCAAGCATCATTTTAACACACCTGTGTCCCCACGCTGCTCTCATGATTATCTAAACCTGATTAAGATCTGGATCATCGCTCATTTCACTAACTTTGAATCAACAGGATGTAAAATAAGGTTATAGAAAAATAAACCAAACGTCCTTCAACAGGAAATATCTGCTGCCAATGACTCGAAGAAGAACTGCTCAAAGCGATACAAGGTTTCACCTCCTGACTTGCTTAAGAATTAAAATAAATGTTATCAGAGTAATCTGATTTTTTAAACTTTCATGTCTGTTATTTCTCAGTGTACTGATGTGTTTCTGTTTTGAGTTAAAAACACAAACTGCACATCCAGCTTACCTGAGGGTTAACGAGCCGCTCTCTGTTATGAACCATTCCCCACGGAGCCACGCCCACCACCATCACCTTCTGAGACAGAGCTGGGGCCACCACCTTGTAGTCCCTCACCGCCTCTCCCACACAGCGGGCCACGCCCCTCCTCAGTCCATCTGTCAGGATCCACGCACCTGGGAACAGGGGCCAATCGTTTACTAAGTTCATAATCACATGACCAACATACAGAAAGTGTGTTTACCTGTGCTCTGAGCGGCTCTGACCAGAACGTTCCTCAGGAAGTCCCTCACCCACGGTTTGATCTCCTCCCTCCCCTCCCCCTCGACCACAGACACCACCAGGTTAGGGGAAGGGAGCTTCCAAAGACCTGTTATCAGTTTGTAGGCTTCTTTAGGGTCCGAGTCACATGACAGACGCAGAAACTACAGAGGAGCGAGAGACAGAGCGCCTGTCAATGTTTGGCATTAATGTGCCCATTCAGACACCAAGCGTCTGTCCTTTAATACGTGCGTCCGTACTCTACAGCAGGGGTCATCATGTTCATTTTCACAAGGTCAAGCTTTTCTTGACTGATGCCTTGGGGGCCAGACATTAAAAGAAAATGAAATAAAATCAGTATTTCTGTCTAACTTAGTTTGATACTAATATGCTTGTGTCGTGATTGGCCAAAAACACATGCAGGAAACACTCTCAGACCCTCAGAAGGGAAACTGCAGGAAAATGCAGGAGGAAAATTGATGCAACAAACTGCGACTGGTATCTCTAGATGCTGATAAGAAGAATGAATGGGGGCCAATGAGACACCAGCTAAGGGGCTAGTGGTGCCTCACAGCTTTTCTCCCTTATGGTGTCATAAACATGCTTTTAAAGGAAACACTGAAATACTATTGAGAAAACAGATTTTGTGGGGAACTGGTTGGATCAGAATGACAACTCAGTTCAAGACAAGGAGCTACAAGGAAGGAAGGATGTGGCATTCACAGATGAGCTGGTTCTGAGAGCTCCTGTTTGAGAGAATATTTCCTTTTCTCCATTGTTGTTGTTTTAAAGGTATAAAAAGACAAACTGGTACCAAATTAAGAGCTGTCTGGGAGCTGAAAGACTGTCTCTTGATACCCAGTGGAGACAAAATCTAGATCTCTAACATGAGCCATAGTTCCCATCACCCTGAGTGAAGATGGACAGACTAAATAAAGCCACACTTTTAGTTTACCAGCAGAATTCAGCTGATCAGGTCAGCTGGAAGGGCGGTCTTTAATGTGTGCCAGTACATGTCACATCTACACAGCCAGTCCAGACCTGATGAAGACCTCCCAGACCACCTCAGTATCAGTCTGAACTCTCAGACTGTTCCCTCTAAGGTTACTATGTTACAATGTCATTTAGCAGATGCTTTTATCCAAAGCAACGCACATTCAAGAGCAACAACAACACAAGCAAGATCCAGACGAGAAGAAACAACATTGGTAAATGCCATAAAAGTGCTTCATGTCCAATTGGACACAGGTGCTAACATGCAGTGTTTAAGGGAAAGCACCTAAAGTATACGATTTTTTTTCTTTATACACACCAACAATGGAACAAGCAAAATGTCAGATTTCTCATTATCGCCATCCATTTCACTTCACAACAACTAATTACCAAGTTCCAAGTGCTGTGCCACTCACAAAGAGCTGGGCAAAAAATCCCAGAAGTAGAGCAGGAAAGTGCGAGTCAACTGTAGTTGGGAGACTCATTCAACCACTGGAGACAGCAGTAGAGAATAGTCTGGCTGAGACTCATTCAACCACTGGAGACAGCAGTAGAGAATAGTCTGACTAAGTGCACAGTGTTCTCTAAAGAGCTGGGTCTTTAGCTTTCTCTTGAAAGTCGAGAGGGAGTCTGCAGATCGAATGGAGTTGGGTAATTCATGCCACCATTTAGGGATAACAGAGGAGTAGAGTCGAGCTAGTGACTTAGGAGCCTGATGCGCTGGAAGTACCAGGCGCCTTTTGCTGGCTGAGCGTAGTGGGCGAGAAGGAGTGTAGACCTGGATGAGGGACTCCAGGTAAACAGGAGCAGTTTTAGTTACTGCTTTGTAAGCAATGATTAGAGTTTTGAATTTAATGCGACCTGCAACTAGAAGCCAGTGTAGAGAGATTAAGAGGCGTGACATGTGCTGTCTTGGGTTGGTTGAAGACCAGACGTGCTGCATTCTGGATCATCTGCAGAGGTTTAACTGTGCATGCAGGTAGGCCTGCCAGTAATGAGTTGCAGTAGTCAATGCGTGGATCCACACAGATCGTTAAAGATTAACACTTAGTATTGGAATAAATCTCTGATAATGCATGGTCTAAACAGGGTGGTGGGCTGCATACAGAGGTGGTCTGGGATGCCCACTTTGGTTATTAGTTTAGTAAAGTGACTGTTTTATTGACATGAACAGGTCTTAACCAGAGGGATTTGGGGGGGGGCTGAGGTGTGTGTCCCTTACATTACTGCGTCTGCCTCTGGAGCCGATGAACTCGATCTCTCTGAAGGCGTCTGTTGGTTGCTCAGAGATGCCATCCTGTGTATCAATGGAAGCAATTTTGATTCGTTCGAAAATGGCAGATCTTGCTTGCATTTCACGCAACTGATCCACCTGACGGAACACAATGAGAGGTTGTGACTCTAGACCCGGTGACTCTGGACTCAGGGACTTTGGACCCGGTGTCTCTGGATGCTGAAATGGCGCCCTGTTACTGCACAACACACACAAAAACACACAGAAGAAAGACCTGATAAGACGTACCTGGGCTCACAGCTGTCAGACATCTTTAATGGAAAGCAGCAGACTCAGAGTCAGTAAATCTCTAAAAACATCAAGACTGTGGTGGAAAACTGATTCTCAACATCCTCAGCTGCACATAAAGATCCAGAGACTTCAGCATTCATTCCTGCAGGATTTCAGGCTGACTGCATGCATGAAGGCATAAAGCCTCCAAAGTTGTAATAAGAATGCTTTAAAAATAATAGACAGACATAAATCCTAAATCCAAAGGTCCATGTGTAGTGGGGATCTACCAGCATGTTGGAGAGGAATGAAGTCCATGTCCTCTCTGGATCAGGAGGTCAGAGTCAGCAATAAGAGTCCTTCTAAAACTGAAGGAATGAATGATGCAGACCTTCTTAACGGTGCATTAACATGATTTTTCTGAAAACTCTCCCCTCTGAAGGTCAGACGGTGTCAGAGATCATCTGAAACACAGAAACATGAGGAAGGCCCCTGGTCCTGGACCAGATGTGTGGTTCTGGACTTAGACCAGTGTAGCCGTGTCCTCCAGCTTCTCTTCCAGTTATCCAGGGACCCTAATGTTGTAGCCTCATGCTCCTCTCTTGTTTGCTGATTATTCATCAGCTTTGACAGCATGCAGCCTCCCTTTAAACAGAGAGAATGATCCATGATTCTACCCTGCCTCATCAGTTAGTCCTGAGGATTATCAGTTTCTGACCAACAGAACTCAGAGGCTGGCCCAGTCCCAGTGTCCACACTCACACACTCACTGACTTTGAGGCTGAGTCCATGAGGGCTTAGGGCTGTCCCACTGTCAGATCATAAAGAGCATGAGGGATCTCTTCATGCACCCTTTCTGTGAGCGGGCATCTCTGCAGACTTAGCGAGAGGGAATTACCCATAGTTCATTGCATTGTGACGTATGACAGGGGAATGCCCGCTAGCAAATCTTACAACAGTGAAGTGAAAACAGCGAAATTGTAAACCAAAAACATGGAAAGTGCAAAAAAAGAAGTATTTTCTTGTAAAATATGTTAAACAGCCTTCAGAACAGGTCTGTAGGTGAGGCATGCTTGTTTTTATCTTTGTTTTAAACTCTGCGTGATGCCGACTGTCAACAAAAACAAAGGGCTGTCCCATTCCTGCTTCATCAGCCTCATTCACTCCCTTTCCAGGATCAGTCCGTTAGTCCATAAGGGCTCAGGGTTCAGGGTTCAGGGTTCAGGGTTCAGAGATTCAGCTTCTGTCTGTAAACAACCATTAATCAGACTCCCTAACTACATCCACAGGCTCACCACAAGGGGGCGTCCTTCCCCCTCCTCTTTATCAGGGACACTGAGGAGAGCAGCTACCATGTTAGAGTCTGTGATGACACAGCTCTGCTGTCCCTGCTCCAAGGCCCAGAGTCAGACCACAGAAAGACTCTACCTCATTTTATTTCTATGTCATGAAAACTTTAGATTTAAAGCGAGGCTGTCAAGATTCATCTAGTTAATCTCAATTAATCAAGGTCCAGCATTAGTGCACTCCTGTTTCTAAATCAGGACGAATCGTCTGCTTTACTGTCTCAGTGGAAGTCAAAGTCATCTGAACCTTTTTAATGATTTTTTATTTAATTTTCAACCATAACAAGTTCCTTTTTCTGCGATCTTCTGTCTACCAATGACAACTGTCCATATTTAAACAGGAAGTCAGTTAGCTCTAGTTTAAGACGGGGGAAAATAAAAAATGACACAAAACAGTTGAAAATGCAAAATAGTGGAATTTTAAAATGCAATAAAAACAGTGTAATTAATCGCAATTATACTGAAATTCTGTGATTAATCAGATTAATCGGGCTTAAACCTGTTGATGCCCAGATTAAAAATCATTAAAAACTGAGGAGCTGATCGCTGTCTGCAGACGTGAGGGAGAAACGTGGAGAGTTCATCATTCACAGTGAAAATGTTGAGGTTGTTGGGTCACTCCAGTATTTGGCCATGTATTTAGATATTTACTGTCAGGAGGGGGCGACAGAGAGCTAAGCTCTGAATCGTTTCTCAGTCCTGCCATATCTTTTATTCAGAGTCTTCTTGTTTTTCTGCTGGTTTCACAGCCTCTCAGTGAAGCACAGAATCTGGTCTAAGATTTTTGGTGTGAATCAGAGAGATCTGGATCCTCTTAGCAGATCCTTCATAAGGCTGAGAGTTTTCTGGCTTCTTCTGGTCATGTCCTTTAGACTGAATGTTCTCTCTATCCATCAGGACACCGTTGTGATTTGACCTGTCTGTAAAAGCGTCATCTAAAATCCTTCATTCCCTCTGCAGTCAGGGCACTAGAAGCTCCTCAGGTTTCTGTTTTATATCTCTAACGTAATTTTAAGTTAATATGGAATATAACAAAACCAGATTAAGCTATTTAAAAAAATATGTAGTCTTGTGTCATCTTGCATTTTGACTATCTTTGTGCAATCTGAAGATGAGGATTTTCCTCATGTGCTGCACTGAACTGAAGTCAGTGATTCAGGTAAAATTCCTCTCTGAAAGATTCTTTTTGCACTGTAGTAAAATACCACAGAATTTATTAACCCAAATATTACACTTAACTTTTGAAGCAGTTATTCATATTTTAGCATACATTATTGCTAGTATTAGTGCATACTATTAAAATATTGATTGAGAATCGCATACAAGACCCAAATGACATGTTAAATAATACTGATAGCAAATTACAACACTTAAAAGCCATTTTTTACTTGGTTGGCTGGTAAAAAATTTCACTTGCCGGTGAAAAAGTTAGTTTTGGACCCTGTCCTCCAGTCATCCATGAGTGTAATGTTGAATGAAACGTTTTGAGAAAAAAGGGCCTAAAGCTTATTAACCTGTTGATTACAAGAAGAAAAAGGGCTGGGCAATTCATACAAAAATCCTATTTGATCCTTTTAAGCTGAATGGTGAAATGATGTAACTGGCACACTCTAAAAATAAATTCAAGGGCCGAGTTAATGTAACAGTTATACTGAGTTTTCTTACTTAATAAAATCAATGGACATCATTATTCTGAGTATTTGGGTTGAAATGATCAATATTCTTGAGTTAAACCCAAACATGAATCTTTGAGTGAAATCTACAAATTTTAAATAAGGTAATTTTATTAACTCATTGAGTGCCATTGACATAGATAAACATCAAAGTGTTTTTCGGTGGCTGGCACAAGAGGGCGCTCTCACGCTCCCTGTGGGTAATTTTGGGGCTTCTGGGATATGTAGTCAGAACAGTCGGGTATGTAGATCAAAGCCACTGAGATCAGAGCAGGAAGTGGAGACGCTGGAATGGAGGTAATCTAAGCTAAAAGTTCTAAAATATTCAGTATCGGCACAAAATGCCCCCCAAAAAACTGAGGGATCAAGTGGCCAGTTTTGCCAGCAGACGCTGGAAGAAACTTTAAACTTTAGCGTGAGAAATCAGTAACTCGCTGAAACTGATAGCGAGTCCACCATCAGCGCGTTTATTCATCTGCCTCGGCCGGCCAAGAGGCTAAAGAACGCCGCCAGGTCTCCCCCGTGCGTCTGAGAAGAAGGCATCCACTGGCCATCTGGATGCATACAGCGACGACACTTCAGAGACGGACTTTTCAGACCCAGACTCTGAGGAGTGGCTGCCGAGTGAGCGGCGCGGATCTTGTTCCCTGTCCCAGAGCGATGGAGGTAAGTTAACGTCAGGAACCCACTGATTATTCAGACAGATTTATCAGTGAAACCATCACTCATGATCCTGTGATTTCAGGAGCAGACCTGAGAGAAGAGCGAGCCCCACGCAGTTCTACAACACCGTCTGTTGGCAGAAAAAGAGGCAAGAACAAAAAAATCTATATTATAGATTAAATATTATATATAAAACATATCATAGATTATATTACTTCTATAATTTACAGGCAGTGCCAGGGGACACACAAGCAGGAGAGCATGTAGGCGTATTGGGGGGTCCCATGGCAGCCGTCCAGTTGTATTTTGCTGCATTTTGTATTTATGTTTATTTTACAATAAAATAACATTTGTAATACATTTTCAGATGTCTTTTATGTCATTGAAGGCAAAATTATAACTTTCCCAAAAATGCATTTTTCTCAGCTTTCTATAAAAAAGTGTTCTTTGTGGTGAAACTAGCCTCTATTCAACCTCAGATAAATGAAGAACGGAACAAGCTGCAAACAAACATTTTCTCCATGATGAAACAGAGAGATTCTTCTTTCATTTGAGCTATTTGGTGTTTTCAGAGTCACAGTACAAAATATTCTGTGGGTCTTGAAAGATGACTCAAAAGGGCTAAAAATGCTGGCACAAGCCACTTTCCATTTTATAAAAGGGCTGGCACTCAATGAGTTAAAGTGATTGATGACTTGACCAACAGATTAAATTGTTTAAATATCTTTAATAATTTCTGTGTGTTTCGTTGATATATTTGAGTATACACTATGAAAGGTTCTCAGTTTTATGAACAAAAAATGTCAGACAGTTCTAATCAACATTATCAGTGACTTAACTATTCTACCTAAAATAAGTGGGGAGGAAGCGAGTGAGTGAAGTTTTTCTCCAACGGTTCTGATTCAAACGGAGCAGTTTTGCAGGAACAGCTACTCTCAGTCTGACCAAACTTAACACTACAACAAGACTGCAAAGAACTTTTAAACAGTATTATATTTTTACATACACAGCAGTTACAGAAGCAACAACTAAACACACTGTATGGCCAACCAGCTGGAGGCTGTTAAAAAAGGGATTGTTTTAAATAAAAAACCCAAAAGAACTATTTTAGCTCTATTTTTCTGAGTTGATGAACACCTTTTAAGTTTTAGGTAAACAGTACTCAGCCATTGTAATTGTTTTTTGTCCCATGGTCTGGGCATTAGACACGTTTGTACCATGAGTGAGGACACTAACTCAGGGAGTTAATTTCTACCTGTAGGGGGCAGGTAGGATATGCAGTAAATGGTAAACTGAAGATGATGAAAGAGAACTTCATCATTCAAAATGCACTTTTCCCTAACTGTGCTCTGAAGTCATATAAGTTGGACTACATTGGGAGGCCGTAATATTCCACATTAAAATATGTGATAGAAAAAAGGATAAATGTAGTTGATGTTGAACACATAGCTTTATGAAAACATCCCAACATAAACCTACGAGTAATTTTTACTCAAAAAAATCCATTTCTACCACCTAAAAACTTTGAGTACATTAACTCAATTTATGTAGACATAACTGAAACTGTAAGTTAGATTTACTCATTTTTGACGATTTGTTTTACTTAATTCCAAGATTTCAAGACTTTGAAATCTAATCAACATTTTTGAGTGTATTATTTTTTCACTGATTTTATTAAGTAAAGGGCAGTAATATTTTTAGAGTGCATTTATATACAACAGTTATCACCATTCACTGACAGAGAAGTTTTGGTCCACATTACCCAGACTGAGGTTATTATTATTTAACTGAAGAAGGGCAGATTTATCTAAAAAGGAGCATTATTCAAGATATTTCTACATTCCTCAGGCTGAAATATTAAATGTAAATATCTCATAATTCTAAATGGTTTGCTTCACATTTTCATCATAAATACATATTTCTGCAGTGATTACCTGGGAGGATGCTCAGCAGGGCAACGTTGCTTCTTCCTGAAGGTTGTTGTGATCCAGGTCTGTGAGGAGGAAAGAGACAAAGAGGAGTAAATAAGACACCTCAGTGATGGACACATGCAGCAGGTTTATCAGGAAAAAGAAGCCAAGAGGAAATAGTTTCAACATCTATGGTTGATTTTATTGTGACTCTGAGGATTAATGATCCCAGTAGTGACTGTGGCTCTGACACATAGAAACCTGCAGCAGCATGATAAAGAAGTCTGCTCAGTGGCCTCAGAGATTAAATCACTTACTTCTAATAGTCAGATCCATTTAAGATGCCATCCCAGGAGTCTGGTCTGCCTTTGTTTTTTACCATTAACATATTATTTGTTGTTTTTCTATTACCTTGACCGGTTTGGACAGCTAACTTCCTGCAATCTTCCTCAGAAGACTGAAGTAAAAATACAGAGAGAACTGAGAGCACAGGTATGATCACACTACCTCTCTGAAAGTCATGTGACAAATCATATGTAGGAGAAACAGGAAGATCCTTCAGCACGAACAGGAACAGACACCAAAAAAACGTGAGAAAGAAACCTCTACAAGGTGCACACGACCTGTCACAGAAAAGGCTGAACAGCAAAACCTGAAACTGTTCCTGACCACTGCAAAAAGCTAAAATATAAATAAAATCACAACATGGACAGGGAAACACCAAGGTCAGAGAGGTCAGAGGGTAAGAAGTACCACTGATGGATCAGAGAGACCATAGAGCTGTGGAAACATGTGGAAACCAGCCGACAGGACTGTGAACCAGGAGACGAGGGCAGGGTTGGGCAGGTGTGAGCTGAGGTGACTGTGGTATCGTAGCGTCTGCAGCGCTCTGGTGTTAGTCCCTACCAGGTAGGCTGTAGCTGACAGGAGATCATCTTCAGTGAAGAATAAACTCATCCATCATCTCCCTTTGCTTTCTCTGACACTCTGAGCTGTTCTATAGAGGCATCTGACATTAATGTTTACTTAACGTCATGAACGAGGCTCATCCTTGAGTCACACATGGACCTGAGAAACATTTCATGGGTTATAAACAAGTTTAATAAACGTCACTCTGATAATGGTCAGAGATCACACACACAGATGTAGAGAGGAGGAGAGGCCGTACTGAGAGCTGAGAAGTGTGTGTGATAGAAGTCAAGGTGAGCAGGTAAAGTTGTTTGTGATCGGACCCCCAATAAGTCAGAATGCTGTTATATGTGTGTGTAATGTTCTAACAGTAATCTGATTCTGAACAGGCTAATGAGCAGATACAGTCATGGATGAAACTATTGGCACCCCTGGAATTTTTCCAGAAAATTCACCATTTCTCCCAGAAATTGTTGCAATCAACAAATGTTTTTGGTTTACACGTGTTTATTGCCTTTATGTGCATTGGAACAACACAAAAAATCTGAAGAAAAAGACAAAATTGACATAATTTTACACAAAACTCAAAAAATGGGCCAGACAAAATGATTGTCCCCCTTTTAAAACTGTGGGTAAATCATTTTATTTCCAGCATGTGATGCTCATTTAAACTCACCTGTGGCAGTAACAGGTGCTGCAATCTAGAAATCACACCTGAAGCCAGTTAGAATGTCTAAAAGTTGACTCAGCCTTTGTGTTGTGTGTCTGTGTGTGTCACACCAAGCATGGAGAAGAGACAGAAGAGCCCAGAACTGTCTGAGGACTTAAGAAGCAAAACTGTGGAAAAATCTGAACAATCTCAAGGTTAAAGACCATCTCCAGAGATCCTGAGATTCCTTTGTCCACTGTGTGTAATATAATCTTGAAGTTTATAACCATGGAGCTGTGGCTAATCTCCCTGGACGTGGACAGAAGAGAAAAACTGACAAAAGAATGCAACGCAGGATAGTTGGAATGGTGGATAAACATCCTCAGTCAACTTCCACACAGATTCAGGCTGTCCTGCAGACTCAGGGTGCAAAAGTGTCAGCTGGGACCATACGTGGTCATCTGAATGAGATGAAGCGCTATGGCAGGAGACCCAGGAGAACCCCACTGCTGACAAAGAGACAGAAAAAAGCCAGACTGGAGTTTGCAAAAATGTTCCTGAGTAAGCCTCAATCCTTCTGGGAGAACATTTAGTGGACAGATGAGACTAAGGTAGAGCTTTTTGGAAAAGCACGTCATTCTACTGTTTACAGAAAACAGAATGAGGCCTACAAAGAAAAGAACACAGTACCTACAGTCAAACATGGAGGAGCTTCAAGGATGTTTTGGGGTTGATTTGCTGCCTCTGGCACTGGGTGCCTTGACTGTCTGCATTGAATCATGAAATCTGAGACTATCAAAAGATTTTGGGCCGCAATGTAGGGCCTAGTGTCAGAAAGCTGGGTCTGGGTCAGAGGTCATGGGTGTTCCAGCAGGACAATGACCCCAAACATACCTCAGAAAGCACCAAGAAATGGTTGGAGACAAAGCTGGAGAGTTCTGAAGTGGCCAGCAATGAGTCCAGATCTAAATCCCATTGAACACCTATGGAGAGATCTCAGAACTGCTGTTGAAGAAGCACCCTTCAAATCTGAGAGACCTGGAGCAGTTTGGAGAAGAAGAGTGGTCCAAAATTCCAGCTGAGAGGAGTAAGAAGCTTGTTGATGGTTATAGGAAGAGATTGGTTTCAGTTATTATTTCCCAAGGGTGTGAAACCAAATATTAAGTTGAGGGTGACAATACTTTGGTCCGGCCCATTTTTTGAGTTTGGTGTAAAATTATGTCAGTGTTGTCTTTGTCCTTCGGATTTTTTGTGTTGTTCCCATGAACATAAAGGCAATAAACACATGTATACCAAAACATTTGTAATTGCAACAATTTCTGGGAGAAATGGTGAATTTTCTGGAGAAATTCCAGGGGTGCCAATATTTTCATCCATGACTGTCTCTTAGATCAGTGGTTCCTTACTGGTCTGGTTTTGGGACCCACCATCACTCCTTAAGAACAAGCCGCAACCCAAATCAAGGACACTTTTTCAACTTCTCAAATTTATTTAATGAAAAGATAATGCTGGTTGAGCCTGTATCATTGGATACATAGTTAACAGCACTGTTTTAATAATTCAGTCAGTAACACTTCACAACCCTTGAGCTTGAGGATGGTAATAGAGGCACTTTAGTAATAGCCTATTTTCACAGATTTAACAGTGCTTCATGCAAAAATATGACATAAAACAGTGCAACTACTGAGAAATGTCAGAATCCTCAACAATGTGTCCCTTTAGCCGAGTCCTCACATACTGAATATTTAACTAACACAGCACTATTAGAACTATTCAGTCACCTATTTAAGCAACTACTGATGGGTATCAAAAACACCCAGAATTATGTAGCTTTAGCTGAGAATACCCACTTACTGAACATAAAACAACCAGCAATGCATTGTTAAAAATATTACCTTCACTAGCAGTTTATATCTACAAACTCAAAATAAATTGAGCAAAAGTGCAACTAGCTACAGCTCAAGAATAGCTTCAAGTAAAAAAAATCTTGAGATTACCTTATCAGTGGGTAAATACTGATCAACTTTATGCTATGAAGAAAATTAAGCAGCACTCACTTAAACCTGAGATTTAATGCTGACATAATGGAGCTGAGTTGGGGGAATTAATGGGAGAACTGGGGATGTTTGTTGCTGCTGACTAGAGTCTCAAAGCACTGGGTTATGGAGGACAAAGCAGCTCTGAGGTCATGCTCAGTGTCCAGTCTGTTTCTGTGCTTTGTCTTCAGCTGGACCAGAGATAGGTAGTGCTGAATGGTAGGAGGATTGTTACTGCTTCAGTAGCCAGGGAAGGATACTCTTCCATCACAGTGCTGCAGCAGAACTGGGAGAGGCTTACCTCCCTAAATTTCTTTTTCCGTGTGCGGTAACATGACAGCTCCACCAGCTGACTCTCTTCGTTGCTTGGCAACATGACGCTCTCTGTGTTGCTACCAAAGGTGTCCCATATCCAGTCGTCTTCTCTCCATTGCTCAAGAAAGTAGTCATTAAAGCGCTCCTGTAGTTTATTCAGATGTGCCGTGATCGTTTTCTTCATGAGAGAAACTGCTCCTGCACACACGTCTCACATAAACCAGTAAAGCTGCTTTGTTTAAGTCCACTGATTCGTCCATTTGTAATGTAAAATGACCGCTTGCATTAATACAAGCAGTGGTCTTCGTCTGCTTATAGTGTCATTTGACAGAGGTATAGTTTTGAGTTTATGCGCTGCAGCTTGGTCCAGCACCTCTCTCACCATGTCCAGTGCTGCAGGTAAAATTAGGTCCTCTGCGATGGTGTGGGGCTTTTTTGACTTAACAATATGATGTAGCACCCGCTAAGAAGTGCGAAGTGCTTGTTCTTACTTCTGGCATGAAGAAGTAAGGCACTTTTGCGATGTCCTCGGGTCCTGAAGTCGTCTGCGAAAGTGAATAAATGTCGCTTTAGTTTTGACGGCTTCATACTTTCATGAGCCAGCACCTCGCTGCACACAACACATTCAGGTTTTTGTCCTCCTTTGTTCTCAATGTAAGAAAATCCAAATTTCATGTAGTCGGGGTCGTCCTGTGCTTTGCCATGCTGGATTAGCATGAAAACAAACTTCGCAGGTCTTCCTCTGCTGTGAAATGCATCTGTGAGTGAGTGTCAATTATCATTACAATGCATTACCGCCACCTACTGGAACGGAGTGGGAATAGACAGACAGCTGCAAAACCTCCCCTTCAAAATAAAAGCACTGCATCCATTTTATTCTAGAATCTTTTTTTTCCCCAGGCAAAGGCCCGCGAACCACTTTTGGGCCATGACCTACCAGTTAAGAACCACTGTCTTAGATGACTGATCCTACACTGTCCTATCTGTTTGATGTTAATGCTGTTTGCATGAGGAAATAGCTACATAAATGACAAAGCTCAACTTAAAACTGAAGATTTACATTTAATGACACAAGATAATTTCAGATGACACTAATCTTACTACTACAGTTGGAGAGCTTTCTGTCTGTATTAACATATGTCTGTATATACAGAGCTTAACAAATGTATTAGCCCAGCTGTCATCTCTGTCAGAGACCATCCAGCATCATGAAGTGCTTTAATGAGGACTCTTTCATTTTCAGTCAGCTCTCCACGTTTTACCATTTTGAACAGGAATGAGGAATTTCAAACTGAATTTAACCAAATGTGAGCCGGCTCACTGGGCTTCTCTGAGAAGTCAGAAATGAATCAAGCATAACATTCAAGCACTAAAACTCATTTTTCTCTTCAGGAATGACAGTAAATAACTATAATCTGACACATTAATGTAGTTAATTAATGTTCTTTACTATTTTTTCAGTTTTTCTGTAAATCAGTAAATTGTAAAATTCATGGATAACAATAATAATTCTATTCTAGCATTAAAAATATCATTTGGGTTAAAGAGCTTCTACATATTGGTGTATTAACCATTGCAGAAACATCTAAATGATGTTGGTAATTACCAATGCTGTTAATTTAGGACAGCTGTGGCAGAAACCTGACTGTGGTTAGGGTTAGGGTGGGCTAATACATTTGTTAAGCTCTGTATATCTCGATTTGCAAACCTCCCTGTTGCTCTAATTCTCATTCATACCTCTCAGAGGGTTCTTGGATATACTGGGCCAAAACTGGAATTATGACAACATCAAAAAATGTATAGAGTTAAAAAAAAAACCTCCAAAATTGCATTATTTAAGCTTCAGGTTAGTCCCCCTCAGGTCACCATCCACTGATAAAGCTGCCGTGCTGACTTACAGTGAGCATATTGCGTCACTTCCTGTCTCCTGTGTCTCTCTCTGCCAACACGTACATATACTTAACAACACGCTGTATTTTTCAAGATCCCGAAAATCAGTAATGTTTTAGCTTATCGATACTGCTATTGAGTCTCGCAGGCTCCATGATGTAATGCTATTTTAAGATATACCTGGTGTAAAAATATACATCAGTTCTTGCAGGGAGGGAACATAAACTAAAAGCACATCAGTACTGTTCATCACAATAAACCAGAATGAACCTTCAACTGTGGGCTCAGACTCCGCCTGTGCTACTAATGGACACTCATAACAACGTCTTCAACTGCTCCAAGACAGTCTTCTTCTTCATGTGCTCAGATAAATGCAGAAAGCTGCTCCCAAACCTTACAAGCCCAGTTTGGTAAAAATATTAACCCAGTTTAGAAATCTGTGCCAGAATCATAAGAATTGAAGTTAATTAGCCAATTTTACGAGCTGTAGGATCAAAAATATGGCGCGTTCAGGTAACCTCAGTAAATTTGATGACTGTATCCTATATGGTATGATATGTTCAAATGTCCCATACAAAATAGGAAAATTCAGTTTTTGACGAGAAACTTCAGTAAATGTAGCACGAATATGAGGACATTGTTTGTATTTGAGGGATATAAAATAGATGTTACAGACTAAATCAGGACATTTTAACTCAAACACAACTCAGTTTTTACCACTTCTATAGTAAGTCTTAGTCCTCATTTTGTCTTTACTCTAAATTATAGAAAAGTATCATTAGTGTTATTGATAAGGAGTATCGATAACAGTATCAATATTAATAAAAATTAACAATCCCCATCCCTAATGATGACTTATACTTACATCTGAAAGTACAAATCAGACTATAACCCAAAATTATGTATAATTTAAAGACAACACAAATACAACCCTTAGGGTATAAAACAGGATATACAGAAATAATCCATCATCTTTGGATGGCAGTGTTTGCTTTAAAGGTCTAATAGAGAAGTCAGCATTACATCAGTCTGTTTTATTCAGAAAAAGACAAGAACTCAGCGCTGTATGTTCACCTTTCTGAAACAAACTAGCAAAAAAACTCTGTTTAAAAATCCCCCCACATGAAGGTTTAGGAGGGGGAACCCCAGCTTAAAAAGTGAATCTCAGACCCCGATGTAAACGCACCGAATGGAGGAAATGTTAACATAGCCACAGTTTGTATGAAACGGCTGTTTCAGGAAACGAAACATGGACATTATTTCGTCTGCACGCTGCAGATAAGGAGAGGAAAGGGCTCTAATATCACCAGAACTGACACAGAGAGGGTTAAAACTCAGAGACAGAGCGATGATCAGCTGATTGACATCAAACCTTAGAGAGACAATGAAAGAGGGAACGAGAAAAATGTGATGAGAGCAGAAAGATTCATGTCATTCATGAGACCTGATCTACCTGCAGATCTACCTGGGTCACACGCTGGGATTACACCTACGCACACACAATAAACTCTCATTAGTGAAGAGGACTGGTCTGACCTGCTCATAGACCTCTATCAGGCTGGTTACACAGAGGAGGCGGAGCTTCATCTCTCTTTCTGATTGGTTCCCATATTCCTTTACAGTAATAATTTGACCCACAGATCAGCTGATTTGGGACTGAAGGATCTTTCTGATTAATTCCCTGTTTGTCCTGATCAATGGAACACAGACAATGATGTTCGATGATAACATGAGAACATCCAATCAGATCAGAGATCATTCTACAGAGACGACCCCTCAGGAGCAGACTGATGCTCTCTCAGCGTGTAAAGACAGCATCATTCCTACTCTTTATCTACTTTATTAGTGGGGATGCTGACTAAGCATCCACACTATTGATATCCACATCGGCCATCTTGTTTATTAGTGGGGATGCTGACTGTGAGGTGTCCAGCATGGTTTGTGGTCCCTGTCCCAGATATGATTTATTATAATCAGTGTGTTGGAGCAGTAGTTCTGTTGCTAGCCTCCTAGCTAACATTTTCCTCCTTTTGGTGCTGAGAAAACATCTTAATACTTTTTTTTGCTACGCTTGAATATTCACTGCTGACACAACTCTAAAATGTGAGATTTGGAGTGTTATTTTCTGCCCCATCAAATCAAAGACAAATTTCTCCCTCTTTATACAAAAGCAGTTTGTTAGTTTCTGAGTCATTGTTTGATTAGAAAAGATCTCACAGACGGTCAAAGGGGACTCCTGCTGTGTGTTTAAGGGTTTCTGTGGTTCTGACTCGATGACCAGTAAGCAGAATAAAAGTCTGACTTCTACCCTCCTGGTTTTGGCTCCAGGATCTGTCCTCTAATCAGAAGTGAAACTGATATATCAGATCCATTTGTTGGAGACTGTCCCAGTAAACTTTGCACCCAAACGAAGACGCCAGCTCAAACTCAAAAGGAGGAAGTACAGGAACTAAACCAGGATCAACAGTGTGGTTAGATCTGACAGGTCCAGAACTGTCAAACTATTTGTTCATACATTTATACCAAGGTTTACACTTCAAATACAGGAGTTCAGTTTAAGGCTGAACTCATATTGACTGACCTTTGACCTGGGACAGGTTGAGCTGCAGTAGCTCTTTTTTGGAGGTCTAATGTTCAGACAGCTTTGTTAGACATTCATGCTGATTATTTCATTTGACAGCAGAGATCTTAAGGTTTCAGTTTTCATTCCACCCTGTCCCATGTTTCCTGACCTTAAGGAGGTAAAAACCGGCTCATCTTGCCCCACTCTCCCTTACCTGCTCATTCCTCATGCTGCTCCCTGCCTGCCCTCCTCCTCCTCCTCCTCTTCCTCCGTCCTCAGGCTCCATGATCCTGCTCAGCTCGGCTGCAGCTGGAGTCCGGTCTGAGAGATGAGGGTCACCTTCCTGTAGCTTCGCTCACGTTCTCTTTAACTCCACCCACACAGCCTTGAGGGTGTGGTTGGGAGCTGACTGTCCCAGTGACTCCACTTCCCTCCCACAGGTCCATTCCTCTCATTCTGATGGAGGCAGAAAAACACAGTTTAGTCTCATGTTATGACCCAGAATGCACCGATAGTTTAATATTTGTATCCACCATTATCAGCCATCGGCCAAGGAGTATGGCAACAGACCAACCAATCAAAGGAGGCATTTTCACTGGGCAGATGAACTCTTCTATTCTGCTCTTTAAAGGAGACATACTTTGCTTGTTTTTCTGTTTCATTATGTCAATCTTAGATACCTATGGAGTAAAACTGCATGATTTGCAGGTCATAAAGTGCTTTCTGTGCCTCACGATGGCGTTTGCAAAATCCTCATTTACAGCCTCTGCCTGAAACGCTCCGTTTCAGCGCTGTCTCTTTAAGAGTCGCCGACCCCACGTGCCCACTGTCCTCTGATTGGCCAGTTCTGTGAAAGCTTTTGGGGGCAGACCCATGGGCAGGACCTGCGTGTAGTGCACCAGGGCTGTATGTTCACTTTTTTCGCCCATAGCGCTGGTGCTACAGAGGTCGACAATCTTGTAGCACAGAACAAAAAACCTGTAGCACAATACAAATGTTTCTTATAGCTCCAAAACCAACACGTAAACAAAATATATGCGTAGTAAGTGAATGCAGTTGAAAAACGACACCAAAACGGCCTAAACTACAGCTATCAGTTAATGTCTAACGAAGCAAACAGCCAATCACAGAGAAGAGAGACGCTGACGGTTCATTTCCACATTTGGACACAAAACAAAAGCAACCTGCAGGAAACTGACTAACTTTATAGGAGTGTGGTGCTTGAGGATGATTATAACAATGTGATCTGGAAATCAGACCCTGAGATCAGACAGAGGAGAAAGTGAGCTCCAGTCATGCTGCTGTTTGCTGTAATTCTTTTGCTTGTATTCATCATTTTTTTACTTTTGGCAGGACCAACAGACAGCTGATCTTTGTCTGTGTTCATCCTATTTACTTAAACATTAATGTGCTCTAGAGACTGAAGTTTGTTTCCTTGTTCATCCTTAAACTGTGTTTCAAGGACTGAAGTGTTAGGTCTTAACTATATTTATATACTGGTATTGATATCAGCTAAATTTCATTTGTAAACATCCACATATTTTATAAACCCCAATATTGTGCATTTCTAGTCAAACTAAGAAACATAGTAAAGTTTGATGTTCTTATGTGGGCCTTTTTGATGGATTTCTTGCAGGCCAATTCAAAAGGACCAAAGGCCACAGTTGGCCCATGGGCCATAGTTTGGATACCCCTTATTTATTTACTGATACTCAGTAATAGGAAAGCATGTCTAACATCATCAGAAATTCATTAAACACTGTTAGAGTCTGGTCCATACTGTAGTATCACACTGGGGTCTGATGTTTATAGAGCTGGTGTAAATGAACAGATCCTTCTTTTCTCTGTAACAGTGTCATGATAACAACAGTAGCCTACTAGTGGAGTTAAATGGCAAGTAAAACAAAAAAAATCTGTCAGCAAAATGTGGTCGGCATGTTTAAGAGGAGCGCTGCTCTAATCCCAAGTTTTTTATTAAGACACGTAGGCTAGACGATGTTCAAACAAATATCTGCTCGCTTACTTCTCCGTTCTCCTCGTCCTTTCCATTTATGCACGCATGGTCGCAGTGAGTTAGCCGTCAGTGACAGGACAGAGCGCTCAGTGTGCTCTAACTTCTGATTAAAGGTTAATGTATAAACTGATGCATTTTCTCTTAACTAATATCGTAGCTGTTGTGTGGTTAACAAGCCATCACGCGTCTGAATGTCACACACAGGTCTGATATGACACGGACAGACAGGCAGCAGTGTGACGGAGAGATGAGGGAGAGAGACAGGATCAGTACAGCCCCACACTGCACACATTTTATGTTTCTTGTTAGGGTAAAGACACGGCCCTGAGCCTGCCCCGTCTGTATGAGCTGCGGAGTGTGGTCGCTGGAGCGCCAGACGCAGAGGATTACGCACGGCGAGAGGAAAAAACATTCTGCTTGAATTAAAATCAGCCAGAAATATAAAATAAATGGGCTGGGCATGAATTTCATGTTTCAAATCAAAGTGGAATGAAGTTTTAGGGGCAACAAGTCAAACCTAAAGTCTTATCTGCACGTCTGGCATTCAGGCACCTCTCTCACTTTGTCATAGCACCTGTGTGATGAGGAGTGAAGACCTCCTAGCACAGACACATTTTCTTGTAGCATTTGTGACTTATACACTGCCTGGCCAAAAAAAAAGTCGCCACCTGGATTTAACTAAGCAAACAGGTACGAGCCTCCTATTGGATAATTACTGCATGGGCTACAAGTCATTTACCCCCAGCTGATGCCATGAGTTACTTCTCATTTCTTAAACAATGGATTTTTTCTTCCCTAATGGCACGGGCATATTCCAGGATGACAAAGCCAGGATTCATCGGGCTCAGACTGTGACAGAGTGGTTCAGGGAGCGTGAGACATCATTTTCACACATGGATTGGCCACCACAGAGTCCAGACCTTAACCCCATGGAGAATCTTTGGGATGTGATGGAGAAGGCTTTGCGCAGTGGTCAGACTCTCCCATCATCAATATTAAAACTAATGCAACCCTGGATGGAAATAAATCTGTGACATTGCAGAAGCTTATCGAAACAACGCCACAGCGAATGCGTGCTGTAATCACAGCTAAAGGCGGTCCAACCACATGTTAGAGTGTGTGACCTTGTTTTGGTGGCGACTCTTTTCTGGCCAGGCAGTGTATGTCGTACTGTACAGCCCTGTGCACTGTTTTCAAACTCCGCCTCTCCATTCCCTAACCCTAACCCGTGTTTTAAATACGTCCATACGTATTATACCCGAGTCAGACCCGGAGACTTTGGTGAATGAACAGGAGGAAAACCAGCATCGGCAAAGAACGGCACAAGACGTCTCAGTGTGGTAAATGTGACTCAGTAATATGTTTATATGTAGAAATGTAGTCATTTACATATCAGCACAAAATGCTTTGCTAACTCAGTCTCACTATAATAAAGATACCTGCAAAAAAACAACAGTGTTTGATGGACTGATTTACCCCGTACAGCCTTGAATATCAAGTGACATAGCTTAGGTTATCTGTGCAGCTGATTGGGGAGGGGGCAGGGGTGTTTATCAGGCCGATGATTCCCTAAAAAACTTTATTTAAAAGACAGATATTAACATTTCTAAATTCTCTGCATGGTTTGATCTAAAATGATTTTTCACTCTGACAGCGTTTTTCTTGTGCAATGGCCCGCTGATTTTCACATTATTTATCAATCATTAATATTAATTATTTCTTCATATCCAATGAATCATCTGTTGACAAACTACATCCCAGAAACAGCATGAGTTCAGAGAGCTGCAGCTGTCCCACACACAGCCTAAAACGGCCTGTAGCGTGGCGCTTCTTTGGTCTGATCTTTACTGTGTGGCGTTGCTCACTAAGTGAATACAATGTTGAGAATTTCCACCACAAGTTCTGTCCTCCTTATTTCAGTTATTGCCTCGGTCTGTGGAAAGTGTGTGACAATGCCGACTGAGGCTGAAAATGTTTGCTGCCACCCTCACCTTTTTATTTTGAAGTACAATGAAAATCTGATTCTGCAGAGGTTAAACTTAAAGGGGACATTTTATTCAAAAGGTCACCTTTTCAGGCTCTGCTAACAGAAGTATGTGACCCTGGCCTGTCCACAATCCCCTCAAGCACCAGAATTCTGGATTTAGGCTGTTAGAAAGTTTTGCACCTCTTTCCTGGCTGGGTTTGATGTGGGCGGGGCTAATATGACATCATGAACCCCGCCCCTCTAACACTCCAATCTAAAACCACAGAGCAGCTCATCTCAGTCCAGTCTGTTGTTAGCTGATGTCTCTGCCTTTATTGAAAGTTAACAGAAAGTTTTGAATATTTCATATTTAAAAACATTAATCTGATGCATTTTGAGAGAAAAATCAAGCAGAATTACAAGACAGTATGAATGTATAATAAAGTATCTATACATGGTCACATTATGCTCTATAAGAAATGAGACTGACAACTCCTCTCATGAAATGCACAACAGCACAACTTTAATGTAGTCGCTCAGATGTGCAGATGGCCTTTCAGTACGATCATTACGTACAGACCCTGACCATGACAAACCTCAGACCACACCTATGTATGACAGGCTGTATGCTAACCAGCCAGGCCTCTCCATACAGCTCACTGTGCATCAGTGTTTCCAGATACAGCTGATAGTTTACAGCACAAAACTTGTCCAAAAACCGCCAGAATGCACCAAAAAAACGCCCGATAATCAACACTTAGTGCTTTTTCTCCTGACGTATGTACAAAACTGCATTAAAGTCCACTGACAGCCTAAGTACACCAGAATAACTCCTACAACGACAAGCAACAACAGCTCAACAACATAACAGAACTAATCTGTACACTTCATCTCATCATACTGCAACTGGTCAGGGTTAAACACACACGCCACTTTCAGAGAGATAAATAGACTCATCACAATTATCATAGTTTACAGGAGACAGACATGACTGTATGATCTCACCTTTACATGCTGAGGGTTTCTCCTTTAACACCGATGAAGAGCACAGAAACATCTGATCCTAACAGCTGTCTACATCGGCGTGTGTGGCGACTGGGTGTGCAGTTCAATAACATCAGGCTAACTCAGGACTGCTCTCACCAGAATGTTTAGCTAGCTATAATGTATAATACTGAAGTGTTGGACTTTTTACTTCATCAGGACTCCACTCCTCCTGTACAACAGGACGTTTACCAGCTTTGTATAAGTGCTAACTCACTGCAGGCGACTGTGGGCCGTAGCCAACGCCAAAGACAACAAAACTTGCCGTCTTTATGGAGTTTAGCTCTCTTGCAGACACACACATAAAAACACACACGGCACAGCCGTCTCTCGCTCACGCGCTCCCTCCACTGAAGTGGACAGGAAACTCAGAGAGACTGACAGGCTTCAGCGCTGCTGTAAGTTTGATACGTTCAATGTTTGTATCGAATTCAAGGCCCCCTTCAGGTGCAGTTCACCGATAATCTCTGGTATACCTCTATGCCCCCCCTCCCACGTAGGTCACCTATTTTGGTTTCAAAATGGCGCATTTCGCCAAAAGGTGAGTGAATTTCATGCCTGGTTAGCGTAGCATGGGTTCCCTCAGCGTCGAGCCAATGGGATATTTCAACGGGTTTTTGGATTATTGCTGAAAAAGCTCTGTGTTCAACAGAAGTTTATAAAACGTACACGATTTGTTCATAAAGATAATCTTCACAAATTGATAAGCATCATATCTTTGGGGTGTAACGGTACAGAAACATTTCGGTTCGGTACGTACCTCGGTTTTAGAGTCACGGTTCGGTACGTTTTCGGTACGGTGATTGCAGCGGATAAATACATTTTAATTCTTTAATTAAATTGTACTAAAATAAATAGGCTGAATAAATTACATTTAAATTATAAACAATGCTGCGACCTCCCTCCAAAAGTTCCTCAATGATTAAAAACATTAATAAATAAAGACATTTTTGAATAACTAGGTTATTTCCACTGGTATACTGACACACTTATACCCACTCTTTAAACACTAACTTAAATGCATCATCACACAACCACAAGTCAGCTTGTTAAGTATGCAAATTAGCGTCTCTTTTTGCCGATTTCAACATGGACTTCAGCACTGGACTACTTCTTTAACCAGTGGGACCTACTAACAAGTTTGGAGAAGCTTTCACAGCCCATCTTAGAGGATAAAGAGGTTAAAGCTGTGAAATCTGAGGATAACTTTACCTGTGACACAGCTGCAGAGTCCCTCTCTCCTGAGGCTGATAGTTGAAGGTAAAGTTAAAATGACTCACAGAGCCAGAGCACCATCACTATACGGGGATTTCAATGAAGCCGGCGGCTCTTCTAACTCCACACGCGCCATCACTCTTCTTCGTTTGTTTTGTAACTGCTCCTTCTTCTGTAATAACGGTTGCTGGCAGCTTTTAGGCTCACTGCCGCCTCCTGGATTGAAGTGAGAACTCCACTTTTTTTTAATCCTCACTCAGACGTTTTTGTCGTATTACTGCGTGCACCAAACCGTGACGGCTGTACCGTGACGGTACGGGACGAAAACAAATACCTTGATCAGCGTTGATAGCAGGGCACTGTGCTGTCTTTTATAAGCTTCCACAATAAAACAGCTTGACTGAGTGATGGACAAGAGTCTCAGCAGTCAGTTACTGAGGATGAGATCAGCTGATGGAACCAGGACTAGTTTTCTGTCTGTTACCTGGTCAGAGGTGAGTCTCTCTCCTTCACACAGCTCTCCTCTGTCACTCATGGATCATCTGCTGCTCTGCTGAGAGGAAGGACTGGAGTGACGGTGCAGTTTAACAAGCCTGGGCAGCTTCATACGCTCCTGTATGACACATGACAGCAGCATGATTATCAGTTTACATTTTCTCAAAGGGAAAACTCTATCTGAGGCATCAAACAGCATCCAAACAGCCAGATAATATACATCCATAAATGTAGAAGTGTGAAAAGTCTGTCATCTCCCATCAATAAGGGTGGTTCCACACCCATAAGGTCTGCCCTGACCATAACACCGACACGGTCCAACCTGCACCGAATGATCCGGATCAGAACATTCATTTATAAATATCAATATATCAGATATCAGAGAAACACTGTATAATGTATAATGTAATTATAATACACTCATTTCAGTTTGATTCTGTCATTTTGTTGGTCAAAAAAACTCACTGACCTTAACCCTTAACCCTCCTCGGACATTTCTGGCCATTTTTCTCAACTTTTTTTATTTAAACTTGTGATCATTTTGTCAGTTTTACAGCTTGTGGCATTCATTTTTACAGGAACTTGTCTTTCTGGTTTGATTTTTGAAATCCAACATGTTTAACTCTAAAATGTCATTCAGACTCTCTCAGTGAATTTACAACCCTCTGGACACCTTTGAGCATAAATGTACATGTGCAGAAAAACTGCTATTAAATCAGCATACATCAGTGTTGTTTTACTTTTTTCATAAATCTCTTCAACAACTTCAGACCTGCTCAAAACTACCAAACATTCAACAATTCTCAGAATTTTAACCCTTTAAAACTCACACAAAACTCTCCATAATATAACGGGCAAAAATACCAGAATGTGGTGCATGGTCCTACAATGAGGAAACGGTTGAATCTGGTGGAATACGGTAAAAATGTCAAAGTTCACTAGACTTCTTCACACTGAAATGCTGACATTAAAGAATGCATGATTTTATACTGCAGTGACAGTGAGATTAAAAAACCTGGTTTTAATGGAAGTCAATGGAGGCATTTTAGCCTCCGAGATGTAAAGAGGGTACAGTCCTTAACAAATGTATCAGCCCAGCTGTCATCTCTGTCAGAGACCATCCAGCATCATGAAGTGCTTTAATGCAGACTCTTTCATTTTCAGTCAGCTCTCCACGTTTTACCATTTTGAACAGGAATGAGGAATTTCAAACTGAATTCACCCAAATGTGAGCCGGCTCACTGGGCTTCTCTGAGAAGTCAGAAATGAATCAAGCATAACATTCAACCACTAAAACTCATTTTTGTCTTCAGGAATGACAGTAAATAACTATAATCTGACACATTCATCAGAAATATTAATGTGCTTTACTATTTTTTCAGGGGTTTTTTGTAAATCAGTCAATGTGAAAATTCATGGATAACAATAATAATTCTATTTTAGCATTAAAATATCATCTGGGTTAAAGAGCTTCTACATGTTGGTGTATTAACCATTGCAGAAACATAAATGATGTTGGTAATTACCAATGCTGTTAATTTAGGGCAGCTGTGGCAGAAACCTGACTGTGGTTAGGGTTAGGGTGGGCTGATACATTTAAGCTCTGTATATGATAAATGATTGGTGCCAAACAAAGACTGGTATATAATTAAGAAACTGTGTGATTGGACAGAATGATGTCCAGCATTAGACAGGCCCCTCTTTATGTTTTAAATTGACTTCAGAGGTGCAGGTGGGCTTAAAGGGTACGCTCACCCTAAATCAAATCAATGTTGTTGGTAATCTGGGACCCATCCAAGACTCTCGTCACCCGCCCTAAGTAATGAATAAAGATGAGTTTGAGTTAAATCTAACAACTTTAGATGTGAACAGGAGGAAAGGGTTGGGGTCCTAACCGTTAGCTAGCTCCAGTGTTACAGAGGTTAAACTGTCATCCAGAAGGTTAAAGTTCACAAATGTGGTTAAAAGTTCCAACAGAAACTTTTCTGGAGCGTCACTGATGAACTACGGTGGCCTAACAAGCTAACACTAGCGGACATTTATGGCGCGACTCACCTTTCACCTGAGAAACTCATTAAAGAGCAGCACTTCTCCATCCGGCCGCTTCATGCTGACTACTGCAGCTAACGGTCCTACTACTTCCGGTTGGCCCTTCAGAATAAGAGCCCAGTAGTGGACGTACGGCGGAAGACTTTTACTGTGACAGCCGGGCAGTTTATCAATTATGACAGGAAACTTTCTCATGATGTAACCTGTGGTTTAACAAGCTGACATGGAATTAAAAAGAGTCAAGCAAAAATAAAAAGTTACATTATTTTGAATAAGGGTAAAATCATGGCTAAAATATTTACTCTACATTATCACTCTATGGCCTGTTAAGATGTGTTTGATTGAAATGGCTTAGATTTCAGTAAATATGACCTGATGCTGCAAACTCAACACATGACCATTTTCACTTCTTTACAGCCTAAAAAATGTTTAGAAACTCTGTTGGACATAATAGTGTGGAACAGTGTATTTTTGGCAATATAAAATGTTTTAACCTCCATCTGACACAATACAAAAATAACTATAATGATAAATAAATAATAGTTGTATGCAAGTGAAAAAAAAAGAATTTATAATTATAAAACTCTCTTTATGGTAGCAGTATTAGTTTACCAGGGTGTTTAGTTGATTTCCACGTATTTTTCTACATTTTTACCATATTTACTCATATCAACTCAGAAAGTGTCAAAAATGACTCACAAAGGAAATCCTTGAACACATTCATGATGAACAAACACTTAATGTTTCATATTTACAGCAACAGATGAACAGAGGTTTTGATTTGATAAAAAATTAGTCCATTAGCTCACACTGCCTTCATTTTGCTACTCGCACCATAAAACCACAAATCAACCTTTTGGTTGAGCATGTTTTTAAAAAATTATAACATATGTAAAATACGTTTTTTTATGGTATCAAGTAATATAAGTATGTTCAGGAAGGCCTAACACCATCCTATGTATAAAAGTATTCCTACCTTTCAAATATTCACCAAAAACAGTAAAAATATCTTTAATGATTTTCATGGTTGTGACTTCCTGGTTGGAGAGGAAATGAAGAAGCAGACCACTGACAGACACAGTGACACCTGGTGGGTTTTTAGTATAACATACCTCAACCAAGTGGTAGAGTTCGCTCAGTTAGGCTGAGTTAGGTTGTGCACTCCTCTCATTGAAATGTAGGGACTCTAAACCACATGGTGGAGCAGGCATTAAAGGGTTAAGAGAGCCACTTACAGCACAAATGAATTAAAATGTGTTTCTTTGATAAGAGTGGTTATTGTTCAGGTTGATCATAAAATACCACAGTTTAACTTTACAGTTAAACTCAGTGGATCGGTCAGAGGTCAGAGGTCATTCACCTGTTTACTGTTCCCTGACTCCCTGTCAGATCTAGAACCAGCTCCCTCTGTGGTGAAGGCTCATAATCTGTGGACAGGTGAGTGAAGCTGGAGCTCAGGTGACCCCTGTTAGACGTGTGCGTGTTCAGACAGTCATAATTAGGAGGACTCCAGGATCTGGATCAGTCCTGGATGTGTGGGACTGGTTTTAGCTGCAGCGGTCTCACACAGGTGTATTTTCTGGAATCATACCTGAGTTTTATCAGGACAGCCCAACCTGGACGACTGAAGATCTTCATGGATGAACATCTGCTGCCCCCTGCTGGCTGGGAGTTACCACTGAACCTTCAGGAGAAGACCGGCAGGATGTGGTCCACCAAAACAAGATCCTCAGAGTCAGAACGCTGAATTTAAAACAAAACCATCAGTTTAATCAGAGAATCAACCAGCTTTAGAGGAACAGGTCTTTACATCTGTGATTTAATGATGCTGCTGAAAAAGCAGAAAAACAGCAGAAAAGAGCTCAGACACCAGGGATGTATCAGTGTAGGCCTCTTTACACCTGATACCGCTTCACCTCCATAGTCTGCATCCACCAGACCGCTCTGACCCTCTAACGTGGTCTCTGACTCTGGACCAGTATCTCTACATGCTGATCAGAATGAATGGGAGCCAATAAGCCTCCAGCTAAGAGGCTAGGTGCCTCTTTAACAGCTTTTCTCCCTCATCCTGTCATAAACATGCTTCAGAGAACACCGCTGTCTGAACAGGAGGATTCTGGGACTTTTTCATGGTAAATTAAACTTGAAGGATCACAGGTAGGGCTTATGGCAAAAATCAAAATCACAATTTAACTTTTTACCTCGATTATGATTGATGAATGATTATTCCACCCCCAACCGCTGTCTCTGTTCTGAAAATACGTCTTTACTACTTATTGATTAAAATAATTGAAATCAAACCAACAGCTGAAAAGATTTTTTTTGTAAAAAGTCCAGTTTTCCAAGAAATTAGAAGATAACTTGTATTTCTTGCTAACCAAACTCCTTATTTTTATCCTGTTGTATAAAAGGTAGAAAATAACTGAGCTGCTCATATAGCAGTCAGCTCCATGTTTGAGTTTTAGTGGACTAAATCAGAATGAGAGAATGACCAGAGCTACTTCCTCTTAGGTTTACAGCAGGCTACACGGCTCGCAGCACCTGTCTACCTCTCACCTGACTACACAGACAGTAGTTTGTTTTTAGAGGGGTACATTAGAAGAGAGAAGTACAAGAGACAAAAACTGAAATAACTGACACAGCAGGTTTATGTCGGTTAGAGGCTCTAAATGTGGGTTTAGATTAATCTCTAGACATGCAGGCGCTCCATGCAGACACTGTAGCTGCCATGAAATAAAGTATTTGCCCCCTTTCTGATGTTTTTGAATATTAATCACACTTATATGTTTCTGATCATCAAACCACTTTTAATATCTCAAAGAAAACCCAAGGGAATGAAAATCCAACCCTACCTGTGCCTGTGTGAAAACATAACCACCCCCCCGTGAAATCATGAGTTAACTGTGATTAATCACAGTTCTCTGTAAGCTGAGTTCAGTTTCTCTGTCCACACCCAGGCCCGATTACCTCCAGATGAGCTGAAAGCTGTTAAAGTGAAGTCGGTGAAACGCATCACGCCACCATCCAAAGAAATTCAAGAACACGAGAAACAAAGAGACTGACATCTATCAGTCTGGAAAAGGTTACAAAGGGTTTTATTTAAAATTCCATGAAGGTTAAAAACCTGAACGGTCTGTAAAGAGGACCAGCCAGGTTACTGAACATCAGTAAAGCTTCATGTCAGAGCTGAGCTTCAGAGCCTCCTAAGTCCTTTCCTATTCACTTTTCCTCAACCCCGACAAAAGACGTCACAAGGTCAAGGAAAGGAGGGAGTAAGAGGACAGGAAAGGAGGGAGTAAGAGGACAGGAAAGGAGAACTGTGGTGATTAAAGAACCTGACTGCTCTTTCCCTAGGCGGATGTTACGGACGTGACGTGTTTTATTTGTGCAAAAACTACAATTTAACGTTGATGGACTACAAAATTCTCATCCACCACTTGGTGTGTCCTCTGTGTTATGTGCTGTGAATGAGACACTAAAACGTCAGAGATATGAGCTCATTAAGATTTTGATATCCTAAAGTCTCTTCAGGAAGAGGACCTGTGAACATCTAGACCAGCAGAAACCTCTCTCTTAATCTGAACTTTCTGCTAAGTCACTACGACTAGATGAATTCACATTGAATTGTTTTGTTTTATTCCCTACCTATCCATTTTCTCTTTTATTCTCTCGTCTGTTAATTTTATTACAGAGTCTTCTCTGGTTGTTTTTCTTTCAGCTCCTCATGTTTAAAGCTCTATAAACCTGGTATTCCTGTAATTATGATGATAGACATAGCCTAATATTCACCATACAGCAACATGCTGACTCTATCACTTTAGTTGGTTGTGATTAACAAATGTTTATTACTTTTACTTTAATATTTCAAAATAGCAAAACAAAGTTTAAAATACTGACTGATCACTTTACTATTTGAATAAAATGGAAATGAGAAGAAATGAAATTGTGATCATGAGTTGAATGATAAAGTTTTCATGTCTAATATTCCTCTGTTCATCCCTACTGCCTTGTTTATCACATGGATTATACGTTTGACTGAATTTAATGCTTTAAATCGGGGCTAGTAAAGTTACAGTCAAGTTATTCAGCTGTTCTGATGAGCGGTCAACAGGTGTGTCACTTTAAATGAAGTTTACGCAAAGCATTGTGGGTCATCTTTTCATCTCTCCTTTGGTAAAGGATGCTCCAGTGTTTCCTTGGCTAAAGGAGAGAATAAAAGAAATAATGAAGCTCCTTTCCTTTTCAGGTGGAGAATTTGAACGGCCTTTATCATGGCCGACACTGAAATGCTTCCGGGTCGTTTCACTCAGTTAGGAACCTTCCTAAGCAAGATGGACTATTCCAACGGACCCCTGGATTCTCTAACATCCCTCAGGACCAGGAAAGACCCCTCAGGATCAGGATCAGTACCCTCAGGATCAGGACCAGTAAAGGTCCCTCAGATCTCAAACACCAGGACTCAGTTCAGGTTCATTTACAGTTTATTAGTTTATTAAAAAAGAAACGGCAGCAGCGGCAAACAAAAATACAAAAACAGAAAAATAAAATGTGGTGAGACGGAGCGGACGCTGCCGAGGGCTGAGACCGGTACTACTGTTCACACGGACGCACATGGTTTCTGTACGACGGGGCACACACGGTGAGGTAGGAGGGGCTAAAACTAAGGACTACGCCCCCTCCACCCTAAAAACGAATGAGACCACGACTCCAGAACTAACCAGAACTGCTGGCTGCAGCTGGATCCAAGTCTGATATGGAGGGAGGGTTCAGGCAGCCATGATTTTACACAACATAGGGACGCTTCTGAGCATGTGCAGACGCATTGATGCACCGTGTTCAAAACCAGACCACACACCGACTCTTAACGGGTTCCATTTACCTCAAACAGAGATCATTCTAGCGGGAGCAGGAGTCCAGAAGAACTTCAGAGTCTTTCCATAAAGGTTTCACTGGCAGGTTTTTGGGTTTAGTTACTTTCTAATACCACCTTAAGAGTTCAGGTCTAGCTTCATAAAGGTTAACTGTATTCAAGAGTGCTTTAAAAATCTTCAAATGTTTAACCAACGCTGGAGGAAGAACAGAAACACTGGTTTATGTTCACCTCCACACTAAACATGAGAAACATTTCACCTTAAATCTCCTGAAACATTAACCAAGTCTCAAACCTTCCTCACTAAACATGGGACACTTTTCCAACAATTCCACATAAAATGGTGAAAATGGCAATGTCTCCGGCCTGGAGCCTGAGGAAAACTACAGACGATCATTTTAAACATGGAGAGAGAGAGAGAGAGCGCCGTCTGAAGGGCACCAAAATATGAGTGAAGCGGGACAGAACCCTGCAGCTTTACCCTCTATAACGTTTTTATCCAATCAGAGAGCAGCAGCATATTTGCCACTCTAAGCTCTGGGTGATCCAGACTAGCTGTTGTTACTGTGGAATATTCCGGTCTTTCTATGATTTAAGTCAAACGTCTGAAATCTCCTGAACTTTCCGGCCGTGATGGCGTGGAGAGCGGGACAGGTCTGTAGTTAGATGCTGAAGTAGCGTGAGGTTTACCGTGCTCTCGTCTGAGGGAGGTTGGCGCTGAACACGTGGCGTAGAATCGGTGTGTGGTTTGGTTTTAGAACGGCGCAGACTCACCAACACTAACGATACTAACAAGATCATTTATTCCTGATTAAACTTCCTGTTGAAGCAGAAGTCCTCCTGCTCTCACCTTTGACCCTCCAAGTGTCAGAACTCTGTCAGAACGTTTTTAAATTTAACGCTCCTTTTTACAGTCATTCAAACCGTCATTTTAAGGGGCGGGGCTTGAAGTGGACGAGCTTCCTCTCACTGGTCAAATCTGCTGCTGTGGTGTCACACATGTCCAGGTCACGTTCCTATGACTGTACATGCGTGGTGGGGGCGGAGCTTTAAAGTAAACATGAACCTACAGACGAGCAGAGCAAACTGTCCCGTGTTTTTTGGGAGGGTTAGAGCGAGTAAACAGCAGCTCTGCAGACGTGGCGTGATGAAGAGCGCCGCCGTGTTCATGTCTGCATGGAGCTATCGATGCGTGCAGAGGACGAGAACGAACAAAAACCCCAGAAGAAGAAGAGGACGACTCAAACCAGCAGACTCTGCTGAGAGACCACGGCACAATTAATCACCACGGCAACGCACTTTGACCCCGAGGACGTGAAACCCTTTAAATACTGTCAGAACGAGAAAATGAGAAAAACAAGAAGAGTCTTTAAAAGGTTGCTGCAGACGACCGCCACACTCCCACTAACGCATCCGGTACTCCGACGTCTTGGACATCTCACAGAGCTGACCCTTGAAGTCGATGTCGACGGTGAAGTCCAGGTCTCTCTGTGGAAACACAAACACCGTTACCATGGAGACGACAGGTTAAAGACGCCACCAGGACTGATCTAAGGACAGCGGCTCACGTTGTTCTTGACGTTTGGCTTCATGCTGATGGTGCCAAAGATCTCCTCTCCTGTCTTCACGGTCAGGTAATCGTCCAGGTAGAACACCGTCTGCTTCCAGTGAGTGTACGGAGACTCTGGGCCTGAGAGGGAAAAAACAGAGCTGCTGAGAACAGATCAGACAAAAACAGAGCTGCTGAGAGCAGATCAGACAAAAACAGAGCTGCTGAGAGCAGATCAGACAAAAACAGAGCTGCTGAGAGCAGATCAGACAAAAACAGAGCTGCTGAGAGCAGATCAGACAAAAACAGAGCTGCTGAGAACAGATCAGACAAAAACAGAGCTGCTGAGAACAGATCAGACAAAAACAGAGCTGCTGAGAGCAGATCAGACAAAAACAGAGCTGCTGAGAGCAGATCAGACAAAAACAGAGCTGCTGAGAGCAGATCAGACAAAAACAGAGCTGCTGAGAGCAGATCAGACAAAAACAGAGCTGCTGAGAACAGATCAGACAAAAACAGAGCTGCTGAGAGCAGATCAGACAAAAACAGAGCTGCTGAGAACAGATCAGACAAAAACAGAGCTGCTGAGAACAGATCAGACAAAAACAGAGCTGCTGAGAACAGATCAGGACCCTCATTCCTCATGTCCAACCTCTGCTCATCTTCAGACATTTTTATTTAGTCTTTAAAAGCCTTTCAGTCACATTTGAGGCTACCCGCTACAGTTTTAGTCAACCAAAACTCAACATTTTAGTCTCCTTTATTCATCCTAAAGAAAACTAGAGCTGCAACTAATGATTATTTTTTCTGTTGACTAATCTATCAGTAAGTTTTCCGATTAGTGGATTAATCACGGTTGTTTGTCGAACTATTTTGGATCCCCATTTTACGTAAATAGTAGCTGTTCTCCTGCCTTGCAGGTTACAAATAACTAAAGGATGGCTTTCTTTAAAGTGATCGCTATGTCCATAAAAGTAAATAAAGCAAAAAGCCCATCCAAAGTCCAAAAGTACAAATAAAGCTTAAAGTCAACCAATCAAACTTCCAGCCCAAGTGGCTGAACAGGTTATCATTTCTTTGAACTGCAGCGCAGGAACAACATGTCAGCGTGTTCTGGTGTGAGGCTGGCTCTCTTCTTTGAGTAGTAACAGACGGATGAGTTTTTACCGGCCGGAATTTGATTTTACCAATATCAGAAACAATAACACGATGCATCCACACTTGAATTTCCGTGTCGACTCATTTTTATAGTCGACACAAACAATTATGGCGACATTCGCTGCAGCCCTAAAGAAAACTAAACTTAGATTTAGTCAGCACAGATCTATCTTCAGCTAGTCCTGAATCAAATATGAGACACACCCTCTGATTGGCTCCCCCGCTCCTGCCTGAGGCGCCGTGGTCGGCACTGTAAAACCTACACCCTAGAGGTACTCAGTGTGACCTTGAATGTGCTTAGGCGTGTGCTGTGTTCACTGACTGGTGGAGAATCCGGTCCTCTTGTGGCAGCGGGTGAACTCGATGTTGAAGTACGTGACCAGAGCGTGGATGTAGTCGTTCCTCTTCACCTGCAGGCAGAACGGCGAGGTGAAGGTGAGGTCGTCCGCCTTCACCGTGTAGATGTCCACCTCCTGAGCACAAAGGGTCAGAGAAAAGATCAGTAAAAGACCACAGAGTCCGTTATCAAAGAGAGATGAACACCAGGATCCACACACCTTGATGAGACAGGCGCTGCTGACCAGCTGTTTGGGATCGACCACGTCCACCAGGGGCTCCTTAATCGCCACCTCCTTAATGCAGGACATGTCGAAGCCGTACACGTTCTCCCACCCTGACAGACATCATCGAAACAAACATGGAGGACGATCAGAGATTCTGACATGTACAACAGCTCTGAAGAGGTTAAAGGTCAGAATAATCCAGAGGAGGCTCAGACACCTGACTAGACTCAGTTAAAACGACTAGACCGGTCCATTTAAAGAGTTAAAAACGACTAGACCGGTCCATTTAAAGAGTTAAAAACGACTAGACCGGTCCATTTAAAGAGTTAAAACGACTAGACCGGTCCATTTAAAGAGTTAAAACGACTAGACCGGTCCATTTAAAGAGTTAAAAATGACTAGACCGGTCCATTTAAAGAGTTAAAACGACTAGACCGGTCCATTTAAAGAGTTAAAAATGACTAGACCGGTCCATTTAAAGAGTTAAAACGACTAGACCGGTCCATTTAAAGAGTTAAAAATGACTAGACCGGTCCATTTAAAGAGTTAAAACGACTAGACCGGTCCATTTAAAGAGTTAAAACGACTAGACCGGTCCATTTAAAGAGTTAAAACGACTAGACGGGTCCATTTAAAGAGTTAAAAATGACTAGACGGGTCCATTTAAAGAGTTAAAACGACTAGACCGGTCCATTTAAAGAGTTAAAACGACTAGACCGGTCCATTTAAAGAGTTAAAACGACTAGACCGGTCCATTTAAAGAGTTAAAACGACTAGACCGGTCCATTTAAAGAGTTAAAACGACTAGACCGGTCCATTTAAAGAGTTAAAAATGACTAGACCGGTCCATTTAAAGAGTTAAAACGACTAGACCGGTCCATTTAAAGAGTTAAAAATGACTAGACCGGTCCATTTAAAGAGTTAAAACGACTAGACCGGTCCATTTAAAGAGTTAAAAATGACTAGACCGGTCCATTTAAAGAGTTAAAACGACTAGACCGGTCCATTTAAAGAGTTAAAACGACTAGACCGGTCCATTTAAAGAGTTAAAACGACTAGACGGGTCCATTTAAAGAGTTAAAAATGACTAGACGGGTCCATTTAAAGAGTCTCCTGATGTGTGACGTTGGCCTTCCTCTAGGAAGGGTTCAAACTACAGGAGCCTCAGAAATCTCAGATATTCTTGATCCTTGATGCTGCAGCTTTGTCAGGACTTATTTATACGGTCTGAAAGGACAGCAGCAGAATCAGACATCAGATACTGAATAGTTCCTCACTTGAGGAAAGTCCTGGTCTAGTCTGAGCTCTCTTCTGTTCTCATGAGTGAAGGGTTCTGCTGCATTAGTCTGACTCAGTGTTCCTAAACCAAAGAGCCAAACACCCTAACACCTTCACAATCTAAGTGGTGAAAGGTGGCAAAAACAGGTTAAAGTGGCAAAGAATATAAGTGAAAGGTAGCAAAAATGGTCAAACAGCAGCAAAAAAGCTATAAAAAATTGGGGGAAAAGGGGCAAAATAGTCATACAATGGACAAAAAGGGTGAAAAGTACAAAAACTTGAGTTACAGGTGGTCAAAAAGCAGAAAAAAATGAGTAAAAAGTGACTAAAACAGGCAGAAAAGGTGAGGAAAAGGCATTTAATGGCATTAGGAAGCTTGAACAGGTGAAAACTTGCAAAGAAGCAGAAGAAAAGTGGCTAAAACAGATGAAAAAGGGCAAAAATAGGATCAAAGTGGTAAAAATGGGCTAAAAGTAGCAGAAATGGATTAAAAAATGCAAAAACATAAAAAAGGTAAATAATTGCAATGGAAATCTACACAGAACTTTAATTTGACCTGCTGATTAAGTTACTATCACTGAGAGAACAAAAGGACTTCCTCATTTGCGTCATAAACATCAGTCAGGATGTGATTTTACACGTGGATGTGTCTGAAAATGTTGGAAATAAAAAAGCGGATTTTCAAAAAAATAAAACTGATTTCCTAGGGCCCTACATTACCTAACAACTGTTAAAATAAAAACAGCATTTAAAACATTTGGTATTAAAATCACAGTAGGAAACTCTACTACTGTAATCCAGAGGGCGTCGTCTTCCTCTCAACAGAGGATCTGTTAATCCTGCACTGTGATTGGCTGATACCAAGTCCTAAATGTTGACCTTCAGGGCTCTCTGCCAGCGTCCTCCTACAGCAGATTCACCCAGGATTAGACGCTGACTCAGTGTTTGAGGTCAGACGGGATCTTTAACCATGACTACGACTTTCTGGAGTCTAAATATAGCCACTCTGTGACCTTTGACCTCAGTGCTGGTAGTGTTCTAAGTGCAGAACTGTCCTCTACAGTCTTCCTACAGAAGAACGCCAGCCCAGTAGAAGTGTCACGGTTGATCTGAGCGGTGTTAATAACCCAGGCTGGGCTGAAGGACTCACAGTGGATCTTGTAATCCTTGTACTGCCGGTCCTCGATGGCCGTGACGTAGAGAGTCGCTCTGTCTGGGAAGATGAGTCCGTCTGGTTTCTGTGGAAGGAGATGAGGGGAGACTCAGATCACTGAAAACACTCTTACACACACTAGAGCAGGTCCAGTTCTATCCTGGTCTGGCAGATGTGGGCTTTCAGGGCTCATCAGCACCTTTACCCCCTCTAGTACTTGGTAGGGAACAGTCAAGGCCACATCCAGGACACCCCTGACCTGCCTACAGGAAGTCCAACATGTTTGATCTACAGTCTGTTACAGCACATGGGTGAGGTGGACCAATGAGAGCACAGAGCATTGGTGAGGTGGACCAATGAGAGCGCAGAGCATCGGTGAGGTGGACCAATGAGAGCTCAGAAAGACCTGCACGTGCAAAGTCACAAATGTAAACAAACCAAATGTTGAAGAGACAGAACGAGGTCGGAGCTTGGAGATGGACCAATGAGGCAGCGGAAGGCCCGTCCAGGACAGCATCCCTGCTAGGGTGGGGGGTCATGGAGGAGGGGTGCATGGTGGCCAAGTCCATACACCTGTAGTCTAACAGAGCGGTGATACGTACTAAACCTCATTTTACAGCAGGATGGGAGCTTCTTAGAGCAGGTAGAACTCAGAGCTAGGCTGTAGTTCAGTGATGTTTGGACAAGGATGACAAAAGTAGAGCAGAGTGAATAATCATGAGCAGATAAATTAACCAGAGGAGGGGTGAGAGAAAAACATCAGATAGTGGTATCACAGCGCAATACTATATCAGTATCTTATTAATGAATAATCACTTCTATGGTGCGGTAGTTTTGTGGTGGAATTTTGCGCCCTGACCGCTAGCTGGCAGCAGACGCCGCTATATCTGACTCCTCCCTCTCCTCTGTTTAAACCAGACCACGCCAGACGGCGGCTCGTGCTCAGCAGAGCGGCTGCTGCTGTGCTCACAGCTGACGTGTGCACTCATGTTGGCTTCTAAAACGTTCAAGAACAAACTCAGACAGGAGTCCAGTCGTTGGTAACAAATGCCACGCCAGAGTGAAAAACAGACAAATCTGAGAGTTAGCATCATAGCCATAGCATTACAGCTAATGGCTAACATAAGACAAGCCCGCTGAAGCTAACACTAGTTTTTACTCCTGCAACCAGAATTACAGTCAGTACTTGGTTTTATTTATTAGTCTTACTAAGACATGGGATCATCTACATAAAAATCTCCTCATTACCACTGCATCATTAAAAATTAAACACTGACAGACAAAAGCACAGACGTACCAGCCACTTGTCCCTGGCGTAGATGACTGTGTTGAGCATGGACTCGTAGAAGAGACAGTAGCCCATCCATTCAGATATGATGATGTCTACTCTGTCCACAGGAAGCTCCACCTCCTCCACCTTCCCCTTAATGATGGTCACCACTGAAACACAGCAGAAGACCATCAGAACCTCCATCACCGACCCTGGAACCATGAGACAGCATCTCTGAACAACCACTCACCATCATCCAGCTTGTTAGCCTTCACGATCTTCACAGCGTAGTCTGAGATGCTGCTGCACTCGATCTGTGGACAAACAAAGCTTTAACACAGGACCTTTACTGACACACAGACAGGAGTTAACTAGCCTTAACTAGAGCTTTAACACAGGACCTTTACTGACACACAGACAGGAGTTAACTAGCCTTAACTAGAGCTTTAACACAGGACCTTTACTGACACACAGACAGGAGTTAACTAGCCTTAACTAGAGCTTTAACACAGGACCTTTACTGACACACAGACAGGAGTTAACTAGCCTTAACTAGAGCTTTAACACAGGACCTTTACTGACACACAGACAGGAGTTAACTAGCCTTAACTAGAGCTTTAACACAGGACCTTTACTGACACACAGATAGGAGTTAACTAGCCTTAACTAGAGCTTTAACACAGGACCTTTACTGACACACAGACAGGAGTTAACTAGCCTTAACTAGAGCTTTAACACAGGACCTTTACTGACACACAGATAGGAGTTAACTAGCCTTAACTAGAGCTTTAACACAGGACCTTTACTGACACACAGATAGGAGTTAACTAGCCTTAACTAGAGCTTTAACACAGGACCTTTACTGACACACAGATAGGAGTTAACTAGCCTTAACTAGAGCTTTAACACAGGACCTTTACTGACACACAGACAGGAGTTAACTAGCCTTAACTAGAGCTTTAACACAGGACCTTTACTGACACACAGACAGGAGTTAACTAGCCTTAACTAGAGCTTTAACACAGGACCTTTACTGACACACAGACAGGAGTTAACTAGCCTTAACTAGAGCTTTAACACAGGACCTTTACTGACACACAGATAGGAGTTAACTAGCCTTAACTAGAGCTTTAACACAGGACCTTTACTGACACACAGACAGGAGTTAACTAGCCTTAACTAGAGCTTTAACACAGGACCTTTACTGACACACAGATAGGAGTTAACTAGCCTTAACTAGAGCTTTAACACAGGACCTTTACTGACACACAGATAGGAGTTAACTAGCCTTAACTAGAGCTTTAACACAGGACCTTTACTGACACACAGATAGGAGTTAACTAGCCTTAACTAGAGCTTTAACACAGGACCTTTACTGACACACAGACAGGAGTTAACTAGCCTTAACTAGAGCTTTAACACAGGACCTTTACTGACACACAGATAGGAGTTAACTAGCCTTAACTAAAGCTTTAACACAGGACCTTTACTGACACACAGACAGGAGTTAACTAGCCTTAACTAGAGCTTTAACACAGGACCTTTACTGACACACAGATAGGAGTTAACTAGCCTTAACTAAAGCTTTAACACAGGACCTTTACTGACACACAGACAGGAGTTAACTAGCCTTAACTAGAGCTTTAACACAGGACTTAAATGAACATCCCCGTTCACGGCCAGGCTGTTAGGTGCCGGTCAGTAGCAGGTCTGAAGTAAACAAAGAGAAATAATCCGCCGCACACTGAGATAGCCGTTAACTTAAACTTTAGCATGAGTGAACAACCCGTTTCGCCTGTAGCTCATAGATCCTGAACTGAATACCACTGAACCATATGACCTCAAAGAAGCAGAGATTTGAGCTGTTTTTCTGAGATTTACTGATGATTTGTCTTTTCTCCTCTATAGGTGATTCAGAGCCATAGGGGGAGATGAAACAGGTTCCCTAACCTTCAGTAATTTCCCCGCTCTAATCAGTGAGAGGGACAGCTGCTGCGTTCTGTTTACTAATAGTTGAGAGTTAATATGAACTAATGTACTTTTCTGTAACTTGGTTTAACCCAGGACCTTTAACCTAAGACAGATTGATTTAGAGTTTCTCACCCCTATAACCTTCTTGGCTCCAGCTTTAGCGGCGAACATGCAGAGGATCCCCGTCCCACTGCCCACGTCCAGGACCACCTTGTCTTTGAACAGGTGTTTGTTGTGGAACATGGAGTTGCGGTACGTCAGGGTACGGACTTCATCCTTCAGCATCTCCTACAGGAACAGCAGCTGAGGGTTAGCAACGGTTGAATCTTTAATATTTCTGATAAATGGAGCTGGTTTCAGAGTGGATCAGAGTACCTCGTGGATGCCGAAATGGGCGTATGAGTCAAAGTAGTAGTCCTTTGACGTCATGTCCTCGGCCGCAGGCTTGGCTGAGCTCTCCCCCTGAGAAACCTCAACAGAGACCGACAGGTTACAAACAGACATGTATGAACACACCAGCTTTAAAACGAGATCTGATTCAGACCCCATAAAAAAAAAATCACAGAATGTGCCTTTTCTTTGACCTTGAAACTGCCACCAGTGTTTCTCAGCAGGGATGGAGATGACGCCCTCTAACTCATCTCTACCTGTTTCATTACGTTCTTGGACTAAAGAGACTAGACCCTCATGATGAACCTGAAGTCAGACGTGTGTGTTGTATTATCCTGGTACAGGCCATCATGTCTGATTAGTGACGTACTAATGCATCAGTATCAGCCCTGATTCTCAGTCAGAGCATCACTAGTCCTGCTGCACGTCTGCCCTAAACTCCACATCCAGAGGCAGACGGGACATTTTAAAAAACACATAAGATGGTTTTCTGTTTGAGGTTTCGTCCCCAGTGTTTAATGCAGGAATCTAAAGAGAAACTTTTAAAGTAGCACCATCTACCGCTCCCTGTCAGCCATGGAGAAGGCCTGACTCATGCTCTACCCCGAACACTCCCCGCCTACAACCAGGTCTGATACCAGGGAGGACACCGCTGCAGCTCAGACCAGGGCTCTGTAAGGCTCTGTAAGGCTCTGTAAGGCTCTGTAAGGCTCTGTAAGGCTCTGTAGGACCCTGTAGGACCCTGTGGAGCACACAGCGGTTAAATGTCTGCTGTGATCACATGCTGTTAAACCCTCAGAGAAACACCTACGGACTCATCAAGAGGTTAAAATGACTGTTAATCCCCGATAAGACCTCAGGGCCAGCCGGCCTTAAACCAAAACCAGAGTCAGGGCTGTCACCAGACCAGAACCCTAAAGACTGGAGCTAGACTGCATTGGTTAGATGGAGCAGATGTATTTCTGTATTTCTCTAAGTCTCGGTTGAAAACATGAGCTGTTCATTCTAAAAATGTCTGTAGTTTGGCTTTTCAAAGACAGTGTTGGGTGATTTCTGTTCAGTAGCCTGTGTTTTATGATTTAATCTGTTATTAGAAATACTCTCAGTGTCAAAGGGGACTAAACCTTGAAGAACCAATCAGACAAACCCTAGGAAATCTTCTACTCAGCGGCTAAATCCCTGCTTCTGGATTCTTAGATGAAAACCTCCTCAGTCCCCATCCTCTAAACTGTACAGAGCACCAGTGCTGAGGTCGGGATGGACACCAGGCCAGAACGGCTTTAGATTTTTATATGTTTTTATTTTAGTTTAAATAATAAAGCCCTAGTTTGTTTAGCTTTTATTTTGCACAGATGCTCCACTTTAGTTTTAGTGTTAGATTTTTCAGGAATACGGGATACCTGTCAGCAACGAGACTAGGGCTGGGCAAATAATCCAAAATGAGATTAAGTCACAATATGGCTGCTGCAGTTTTCACATCACAGAAGGTATATTATTTCTTTGACCTGAAATTTGTGTCAGAACATCAGTTTGAAACTTATTTAAACATTTGTGAACCAAGTACATCATAAACAGCTGACAGGTTTTCCCTTTTTCCCCTGAAAAGAATTAAAATATCCTGACATGGTCAAATCTGACATTTAACTAAAGTGACTCCTGTCAAATCAGACATGAAACCAATGATACAGGCCGTCAGGATTAACACATGGACATGTTTTTGGGTTCTGTTTTATACCGCAGAAGCCAGAATTAAAGCGAGCTGATGTTTTACATAAAGATTAAAATTATGCACTGACATTAGCCTTATCACAAACAGGTTAAAACGTAAAGTCCACCTTGGTCTGTGGCTAAACTTTAGGGGTGCAACGATTCATCGATCTGGATCGATTCAGTCAAATCGACTCAAAGTATAATAATCAATATCCATCAACATTTAAACCTTATGCTTTCATTCTGAAAGCCCCCCCCCCCCCCGGTTATGACAGTTGCGCCCAGCCACGAGTCACCATGCTGAAGAAACACTGTATTTAAAACTGAAAACTGCAGCATTTTAAAGTCAAACACAAGCGTTTGTTCACTTTGTTAAAGAAAGTTTTTTCAATGTCTCAAACATTTGGCAATAAAATTCTCAAAACGTATCAACATTGTGTTTATTACCTTTCCATACTGTGGTAAGTGGGTTCACAATATCGTCTGATATCGATCGCAGGCCTCTAAATCCAATCGTGGCAGACTTTGTGATATCGGCAAATATCGAACCGTTGTTCTGAGAATCGCTATCGTATCAGGATGAAACTGGTGGTTTACACCCCTACTACACTTCTGCTCCTAATGTGGATCAGACTGAATGAAACCACACCATCAGATCAGGGACAGGTCTGTGAACGCAGCGCTGGGCCAGGAGACGGTCAGACTGATTTTATCATTAACCTTACACCTTTGGCTCGGTCCTAACGCCCGCGGCTGAGCTAGCAGGTACTGCCGCTTCGTTTTAACGTAGCTAGGATGGTGATTTTTAGGTGACTTTTAAGATCCATCAAGGACTTCTTTCCACTCTTCGGGACCTTTGTGGGGTAAATTCTACACACACTGTGGTGTTATCCTCCCCGTCAATACTGAATAACCCCACCGTAGTGTTAGCCTGTTAGCACAGAGGCTGCTTCCTCTTCTTCTCTGGTGCTTTATAGCTTTATATAACGCCTTTACTATCGGTGGATTTTATAGGTTAATATTTTATCAATAGGATAATAAAAATATGTAAAATATATGCAATATCAGCCAATAACTTATCGTTACAGATAATTATTGAGCTTGTCTAATTTAAATATCAGTATTGGTAACAGCTAAAATAAATTAAACCTGAATGTTCCCTCTGCTGCCATCAACAAGAAATCCAAGGAAATTTAGTTTAAAACAACAGCTTTAGTTAGTTTTCATTTCTGTTATGCTCAGATTTTAGTTTCAGTTAACTAAAATTATTTTTCACATAGTTTTAGTTAAATAGATTTAGTCAAATAATTTTAGTTAAATGGGTTTAGTTAAATATTTTCAGTTAAATATTTTCAGTTAACTAGGTTTAGTTAACTAGGTTTAGTTAACTAGGTTTAGTTAACTAGGTTTAGTTAACTAGGTTTAGTTAACTAGGTTTAGTTAAATAGGTTTAGTTAACTAGGTTTAGTTAAATAGGTTTAGTTAAATAGGTTTAGTTAAATATTTTTAGTTAAATAGGTTTAGTTAACTATTTTCAGTTACATAGCTTTAGTTAACTATTTTTAGTTAAATAGGTTTAGTTAACTATTTTTAGTTAAATAGGTTTAGTTAAATAGGTTTAGTTAACTATTTTTAGTTAAATAGGTTTAGTTAAATATTTTTAGTTAACTAGGTTTAGTTAACTAGGTTTAGTTAACTAGGTTTAGTTAAATAGGTTTAGTTAACTATTTTTAGTTAAATAGGTTTAGTTAAATAGGTTTAGTTAAATATTTTTAGTTAAATAGGTTTAGTTAAATATTTTTAGTTAAATAGGTTTAGTTAAATATTTTCAGTTACATAGCTTTAGTTAACTATTTTTAGTTAAATAGGTTTAGTTAACTATTTTTAGTTAAATAGGTTTAGTTAAATAGGTTTAGTTAACTATTTTTAGTTAAATAGGTTTAGTTAAATATTTTTAGTTAAATAGATTTAGTTAAATATTTTTAGTTAAATAGGTTTAGTTAACCATTTTTAGTTAAATAGGTTTAGTTAAATATTTTCAGTTAAATAGGTTTAGTTAACTATTTTTAGTTAAATAGGTTTAGTTAAATATTTTCAGTTACATAGGTTTAGTTAAATATTTTCAGTTAAAAAGGTTTAGTTAAATATTTCCAGTTAAAAAGGTTTAGTTAAATATTTCCAGTTAAATAGGTTTAGTTAACTATTTTTAGTTAAATAGGTTTAGTTAACTATTTTTAGTTAAATAGGTTTAGTTAAATATTTTTAGTTAAATAGGTTTAGTTAACTATTTTTAGTTAAATAGGTTTAGTTAAATAGGTTTAGTTAAATATTTCCAGTTAAATAGGTTTAGTTAACCATTTTTAGTTAAATAGGTTTAGTTAAATATTTCCAGTTAAATAGGTTTAGTTAAATATTTTTAGTTAAATAGGTTTAGTTAAATATTTTCAGTTAAAAAGGTTTAGTTAAATATTTCCAGTTAAATAGGTTTAGTTAACTATTTTTAGTTAAATAGGTTTAGTTAAATATTTTTAGTTAAATAGGTTTAGTTAACCATTTTTAGTTAAATAGGTTTAGTTAAATATTTTTAGTTAAATAGGTTTAGTTAAATATTTTCAGTTAAAAAGGTTTAGTTAAATATTTCCAGTTAAATAGGTTTAGTTAACTATTTTTAGTTAAATAGGTTTAGTTAAATATTTTCAGTTAAAAAGGTTTAGTTAACTATTTTTAGTTAGTCTTAGTGGAGACAGAAACCTCTTTATCTCAAACATTTTTCTGCATTTCCATAGTTCAGGACAGTTTACCGGTTCACTTTAAAGGCTCTCTCTCCTTTAACACACCTATTTAATGACAGGTGTGTCGTTTTTTAAAGCATTTAAGCCCCCTCTCCTACTAAAACCCTGCTTATAGAGTTTTCAACCACGTGGTACCGAAACTGTATCGATTCATCGAGCATTAGTACCGAGTTAGCCTTAGTTACCCAGAGACCGTTAGATTCAGTAATAGCTGATCATTTCTGTGGTAATCGTGACTGCTCTGTTTAATCAGATATAGATCTGGTTAATGATGCTAGTCACCGTGGGAGCAGTTGTCCATTTATGTAGCATCAGCAGCTAACTGCTGCTAACAGTGTAAGCAGACGGAGAATGAGGCAGCATCCACGCTAGCCTCACATGCTAAGATGCTAACACGTTCGTCTCCATGCGGTCCAGCGGGCTGATGAGACTGAGCCGGCCGCCTTTACCCCGGAGAACAGGGCTAGTCTGCGGTCTGCTCCTGTTTAACAGTTTATTGCTGTAGACAGAGATAAAGACAACAGTAATGAAGTCTACGTTAACTCCGAGCTTTGCTGGGTTTTAATGAATGAGCGGCAGACTCAGCACTCTAAAGTTAAAATGGATGATCTCCATTTTCTGTCCACGTAACGCCACAAAGACTGAAGTTGGCTCGGTTTAAACCTTCACAGATGTTCTGCGGAGCCGTTTAAACAAACATGTTAACATCTGAAAGGATAAATAACAGCAGTTCACCGTGGTTCCCATCCTCAGCCCTTACCTCCATCCTCTCTGCTGGTGCCGCCATTTCGGTCTCCTGCTTCACTCTGAGGCTCGCGATCTTCAAAGATCACACCACGTCCCGCCCACGACAGCCAGCAATTACTTCTGATTGGACGGCCGGAAAACAGCGCCTGCTCATTGGCCCACTGTGCTCCGTCACTGATCTGAATATTTCACTGCAAACTTTTTAATTAAATCCTGTCTTTATGTTTGATCAACGCGAGATAATAATAAAATAAAATCAACCATATCAGAAATGTTTCATTGACTGAATCAGCCTCATACAGCTAAAAACGACCTTTATATCTGAACGGAAAGACGTCAGAGGAGAGCTACTGCTTTCAGGTAACCAGGGAATATCAGGATCACACAAACACTGAGCTTTAAAACACTCAGGTTTCAGACTGGACAGAGATCCTTAAAGAGCCAATTACATTTAGTTTTTAAAAATGTCATAGCGTAGCCTGAGATGAATCAATAGAATAAAAATGAAAAATATTAATAAAGAGCATCAGGCTTTGTTTTACTGAGTTTTCCTTTGAAAAACATGTACAATTAGCAGCTTTATTACCCCAAAATAACAAGATGAATGAGCCAGGGGGTAAAAAACAACTAAATGTACCAATAACAACATCAGAATGGAGTACAACAATAATATGGCTTTTTTTCCTAAGAACCTTCTTTAATGTCGAAGTGTAGAGTGTGTAGTGTCTGCAGTCTCAGCTCTGAGTCTGTGTGGATAGGTCTCAGTCTCTGAGTCTGTGTGGAAAGGTCTCAGTCTCTGAGTCTGTGTGGATAGGTCTCAGTCTCTGAGTCTGTGTGGATAGGTCTCAGTCTCTGAGTCTGTGGGGCGAGGTCTCTGTCTCTGTGGGTCTGTGTGGATAGGTCTCAGTCTCTGAGTCTGTGTGGATAGGTCTCAGTCTCTGAGTCTGTGTGGATAGGTCTCAGTCTCTGAGTCTGTGTGGATAGGTCTCAGTCTCTGAGTCTGTGTGGATAGGTCTCAGTCTCTGAGTCTGTGTGGATAGGTCTCAGTCTCTCTGAGTCTGTGTGGATAGGTCTCAGTCTCTGAGTCTGTGTGGATAGGTCTCAGTCTCTGAGTCTGTGTGGATAGGTCTCAGTCTCTCTGAGTCTGTGTGGATAGGTCTCAGTCTCTGAGTCTGTGTGGATAGGTCTCAGTCTCTCTGAGTCTGTGTGGATAGGTCTCAGTCTCTCTGAGTCTGTGTGGATAGGTCTCAGTCTCTCTGAGTCTGTGTGGATAGGTCTCAGTCTCTGAGTCTGTGTGGATAGGTCTCAGTCTCTGAGTCTGTGTGGAAAGGTCTCAGTCTCTGAGTCTGTGTGGAAAGGTCTCAGTCTCTGAGTCTGTGTGGATAGGTCTCAGTCAGGATCAGACATCTGCACTCTGGAATTTTACTCCATTCTTCTTAATAAACTGATCAAGCTCTGTCAGGTTGATCAGGGATCAGGTTTGAACAGTCCTTTTCAAGGCTGCCGAGAAGCATCCCCACAGCACGATGCTGCCTAGAGGCATCCCCACAGCACGATGCTGCCTAGAGGCATCCCCACAGCACGATGCTGCCTAGAGGCATCCCCATGGCACAATGCTGATGAGAAGCATCCCCACACCATGATGCTGCTGAGAAGCATCCCCAAGCATTATGCTGCTGAGAAGCATCCCCACAGCACAATGTTGCAGAGAAGTATTCCCACAGCATGATGCTGCCACCACACTGCTCCTTAGATTACCTTTAACATTATAATGATCGAGGAGTAAAGTTATTATTTACATTTACTCAATTGACTGTAACTGAGTAGTGCTTTTGCACTTTTGGAGCACTTTGATAAATCAGGACTTTTACTTCTACTTCAGACAGTTCTACCCGGAGGAACTGTTCTTTTACAGACAGTTCTACCCGGAGGAACTGTTCTTTTACAGACAGTTCTACCCGGAGGAACTGTTCTTTTACCGACAGTTCTACCCGGAGGAACTGTTCTTTTACAGACAGTTCTACCCGGAGGAACTGTTTTTTTACAGACAGTTCTACCCGGAGGAACTGTTCTTTTACAGACAGTTCTACCCGGAGGAACTGTTCTTTTACAGACAGTTCTACCCGGAGGAACTGTTCTTTTACAGACAGTTCTACCCGGAGGAACTGTTCTTTTACAGACAGGTCTACCCGGAGGAACTGTACTTTTACCGACAGTTCTACCCAGGGGAACTGTTCTTTTACAGACAGGTCTACCCGGAGGAACTGTTCTTTTACCGACAGTTCTACCCAGGGGAACTGTCCTTTTACCGACTGTTCTACCCGGAGGAACTGTTCTTTTACAGACAGTTCTACCCGGAGGAACTGTTCTTTTACAGACAGTTCTACCCGGAGGAACTGTTCTTTTACCGACAGTTCTACCCAGGGGAACTGTTCTTTTACTGACAGTTCTACCCGGAGGAACTGTACTTTTACCGACAGTTCTACCCAGGGGAACTGTTCTTTTACAGACAGGTCTACCCGGAGGAACTGTTCTTTTACCGACAGTTCTACCCAGGGGAACTGTCCTTTTACCGACTGTTCTACCCGGAGGAACTGTTCTTTAGCAGACAGTTCTACCGGGAGGAACTGTTCTTTTACCGACAGTTCTACCCGGAGGAACTGTTCTTTTACCGACAGTTCTACCCGGAGGAACTGTTCTTTTACAGACAGTTCTACCCGGAGGAACTGTTCTTTTACCGACAGTTCTACCCAGGGGAACTGTCCGTTTACTGACTGTTCTTGCCGGAGGAACTGTTCTTTAGCAGACAGTTCTACCGGGAGGAACTGTTCTTTTACCGACAGTTCTACCCGGAGGAACTGTTCTTTTACCGACAGTTCTACCCAGAGGAACTGTTCTTTTACCCACAGTTCTACCCAGGGGAACTGTTCTTTTACCGACTGTTCTACCCGGAGAAACTGTTCTATTACCAACAGTTCTACCCAGAGGAACTGTTCTTTTACAGACAGTTCTACCCGGAGAAACTATTCTTTTACCGACAGTTCTACCCGGAGGAACTGTTCTTTTACAGACAGGTCTACCCGGAGGAACTGTACTTTTACCGACAGTTCTACCCAGGGGAACTGTTCTTTTACAGACAGGTCTACCCGGAGGAACTGTTCTTTTACCGACAGTTCTACCCAGGGGAACTGTCCTTTTACCGACAGTTCTACCCGGAGGAACTGTTCTTTAGCAGACAGTTCTACCGGGAGGAACTGTTCTTTTACCGACAGTTCTACCCGGAGGAACTGTTCTTTTACAGACAGTTCTACCCGGAGGAACTGTTCTTTTACAGACAGTTCTACCCGGAGGAACTGTTCTTTTACCGACAGTTCTACCCAGGGGAACTGTTCTTTTACTGACAGGTCTACCCGGAGGAACTGTACTTTTACAGACAGTTCTACCCAGGGGAACTGTTCTTTTACAGACAGGTCTACCCAGAGGAACTGTTCTTTTACCGACAGTTCTACCCAGGGGAACTGTTCTTTTACAGACAGGTCTACCCGGAGGAACTGTCCTTTTACCGACTGTTCTACCCAGGGGAACTGTTCTTTTACAGACAGGTCTACCCGGAGGAACTGTCCTTTTACCGACTGTTCTACCCGGAGGAACTGTTCTTTTACCTACAGTTCTACCCGGAGGAACTGTTCTTTTACCGACAGTTCTACCCGGAGGAACTGTTCTTTTACCGACAGTTCTACCCAGGGGAACTGTCCTTTTACTGACTGTTCTACCCGGAGGAACTGTTCTTTAGCAGACAGTTCTACCGGGAGGAACTGTTCTTTTACCGACAGTTCTACCCGGAGGAACTGTTCTTTTACCGACAGTTCTACCCGGAGGAACTGTTCTTTTACCCACAGTTCTACCCAGGGGAACTGTTCTTTTACCGACTGTTCTACCCGGAGCAACTGTTCTATTACCAACAGTTCTACCCGGAGGAACTGTTCTTTTAGCGACAGTTCTACCCAGAGGAACTGTTCTATTACAGACAGTTCTACCCGGAGAAACTGTTCTTTTACCGACAGTTCTACCCGGAGGAACTGTTCTTTTACAGACAGGTCTACCCGGAGGAACTGTACTTTTACCGACAGTTCTACCCAGGGGAACTGTTCTTTTACAGACAGGTCTACCCGGAGGAACTGTTCTTTTACCGACAGTTCTACCCAGGGGAACTGTCCTTTTACCGACTGTTCTACCCGGAGGAACTGTTCTTTTACAGACAGTTCTACCCGGAGGAACTGTTCTTTTACCGACAGTTCTACCCAGGGGAACTGTCCTTTTACTGACTGTTCTACCCGGAGGAACTGTTCTTTAGCAGACAGTTCTACCGGGAGGAACTGTTCTTTTACCGACAGTTCTACCCGGAGGAACTGTTCTTTTACCGACAGTTCTACCCGGAGGAACTGTTCTTTTACCCACAGTTCTACCCAGGGGAACTGTTCTTTTACCGACTGTTCTACCCGGAGCAACTGTTCTATTACCAACAGTTCTACCCGGAGGAACTGTTCTTTTAGCGACAGTTCTACCCAGAGGAACTGTTCTATTACAGACAGTTCTACCCGGAGGAACTGTTCTTTTACCGACAGTTCTACCCAGGGGAACTGTCCTTTTACCGACTGTTCTACCCGGAGGAACTGTTCTTTTACAGACAGTTCTACCCGGAGGAACTGTTCTTTTACAGACAGTTCTACCCGGAGGAACTGTTCTTTTACCGACAGTTCTACCCAGGGGAACTGTTCTTTTACTGACAGTTCTACCCGGAGGAACTGTACTTTTACCGACAGTTCTACCCAGGGGAACTGTTCTTTTACAGACAGGTCTACCCGGAGGAACTGTTCTTTTACCGACAGTTCTACCCAGGGGAACTGTCCTTTTACCGACTGTTCTACCCGGAGGAACTGTTCTTTAGCAGACAGTTCTACCGGGAGGAACTGTTCTTTTACCGACAGTTCTACCCGGAGGAACTGTTCTTTTACCGACAGTTCTACCCGGAGGAACTGTTCTTTTACAGACAGTTCTACCCGGAGGAACTGTTCTTTTACCGACAGTTCTACCCAGGGGAACTGTCCTTTTACTGACTGTTCTTGCCGGAGGAACTGTTCTTTAGCAGACAGTTCTACCGGGAGGAACTGTTCTTTTACCGACAGTTCTACCCGGAGGAACTGTTCTTTTACCGACAGTTCTACCCAGAGGAACTGTTCTTTTACCGACAGTTCTACCCAGGGGAACTGTCCTTTTACCGACTGTTCTACCCGGAGGAACTGTTCTTTAGCAGACAGTTCTACCGGGAGGAACTGTTCTTTTACCGACAGTTCTACCCGGAGGAACTGTTCTTTTACAGACAGTTCTACCCGGAGGAACTGTTCTTTTACAGACAGTTCTACCCGGAGGAACTGTTCTTTTACCGACAGTTCTACCCAGGGGAACTGTTCTTTTACTGACAGGTCTACCCGGAGGAACTGTACTTTTACCGACAGTTCTACCCAGGGGAACTGTTCTTTTACAGACAGGTCTACCCGGAGGAACTGTTCTTTTACCGACAGTTCTAACCAGGGGAACTGTTCTTTTACAGACAGGTCTACCCGGAGGAACTGTCCTTTTACCGACTGTTCTACCCGGAGGAACTGTTCTTTTACCTACAGTTCTACCCGGAGGAACTGTTCTTTTACCGACAGTTCTACCCGGAGGAACTGTTCTTTTACAGACAGTTCTACCCGGAGGAACTGTTCTTTTACCGACAGTTCTACCCAGGGGAACTGTCCTTTTACTGACTGTTCTACCCGGATGAACTGTTCTTTAGCAGACAGTTCTACCGGGAGGAACTGTTCTTTTACCGACAGTTCTACCCAGGGGAACTGTTCTTTTACCGACTGTTCTACCTGGAGGAACTGTTCTGTTACAGACAGTTCTACCCGGAGGAACTGTTTTTTTACAGACATTTCTACCCGGAGGAACTGTTCTTTTACCGACAGTTCTACCCAGGGGAACTGTTCTTTTACCGACTGTTCTACCCGGAGGAACTGTTCTTTAGCAGACAGTTCTACCGGGAGGAACTGTTCTTTTACCGACAGTTCTACCCGGAGGAACTGTTCTTTTACCGACAGTTCTACCCAGGGGAACTGTTCTTTTACCGACTGTTCTACCCGGAGGAACTGTTCTTTTACGGACAGTTCTACCCGGAGGAACTATTCTATTACAGACAGTTCTACCCGGAGGAACTGTTCTTTTACCGACTGTTCTACCCGGAGGAACTGTTCTTTTACAGACAGTTCTACCCGGAGGAACTGTTCTTTTACAGACAGGTCTACCCGGAGGAACTGTTCTTTTACTGACAGTTCTACTCAGGGGAACTGTTCTTTTACAGACAGTTCTACCCAGGGGAACTGTTCTTTTACAGACAGTTCTACCCAGGGGAACTGTTCTTTTACTGACAGTTCTACCCAGAGGAACTGTTCTTTCACTGGAGTATTACACTCCTGTAGATTTTTCTCTTCTGTTGACTCTACAGCAGAGAGAGGATATTTCCACCTCCATCAACACTGATGGTGTTTACATGTTTTTGGATTTTCTCTGGTGTTCAGCGAGGCTGCTCGGGTTCTTTTCTCATGTTTCTGCTGGACTGTTGTTTTCAACGTGACAGACTTTTGCTCCATGAGTGAAGTCATCCACTGAGTTAGGGTTCCTGTCTGTGACTTTAGGTGCTCCTAAAGGACTCATAGTCCAGCATTTTCACAGAATATCCTTAGAGGAGACCCACCCTACCACTGTCAGATATTCAACACTTTATCATGTAGTTCAACTAAAGAGCCAGTGTAGATGCTTTTAAAGTGTTCTTCTAACTCTATATGAGTTGAATTGACACTGTCAATTTTTCTGTGTATTTGACTTAATTATAGAAGTGTGACTTACCTGAGCAACCTGGCTGGAGATCTATTCTCTGATTGTTCTTTTCAATAAGGAAAGATCAGATTTTTCTGTAAAACTCCCCAGCATCTACTCAGTACTTAGTACTTTAAATAAACTTTAAATGAAACATGTTTTACTTTAATTAGAGTAGATGTATAGACTAGTGCCTCTACTTTTACTTAAGTTAGTTTTAACCAGGCAACTGGACTTTTACTGGGGTACAATGCTCCTGTACATTTTCCACATTAATATCATGACGGTAATAGATGTAATGCTGTTTATAAGAGTTTAACTCCAAGATTCATATATTACAGTAATGTTCCTGTAATCTGCCTATCACTGTTTATCTATCAGCCTCCTCTGTGACTGACTCAGTTAATTAGGCCGTTATGATAACAGCTGAACTTAGACATTTATAGTAATGATAATAACGATATTAGTAATATTATTATTATTATAGTAAAGATAATAATGATAATAGATGTAAGGCCAACTATTATGGTTAAACTTTAACAGCAGAATATTAAACTAAAGCCCCTCTTATCTGTTTATCAGCCTCCTCTGTGACCGGCTCCCCTAATTAGGCCGTTATGATAACAGCTGAACTCCAGTTCGACCAATCAGCGCACAGCTGCAATCCACAGATGGAGAGGAGCGTGCGCGTGCCCGGGTACGTGGCGCGCGGTCCCGCTGTAGGTTCTTGTGTCACGAGCCTTATCCGAGCCGCGGTGGAGGCTGGAGAATTAACACGGGACATCTGATTTAGCACGTTTAACCTGCGCAGGTGTTAACCTTCATATCGATGTTCGGCAGGTAACTCTGTCCGCGGACTGTTTCCGGTCTCACGGTGATGAATTACAACGTTTGAATGATAGCGCTAGCCAGCTAGCTAGCTAGCTGTTGAGCTAGCTTTACGGTGCGTGACTCGGAGTAACTCAAACGATAAAATACCGGACATTATTTCCACTAACGCATCAACCTGAGCGGATTCCTTCTAGAAACATCCACGCAGCGTGTCTGTGAACCCGAAGCTACTCAGTGCTGGAGGTGTTAGCGCGTAGCTGCTAATCCTAGCCTGATAAGGATTGAATGAAATAACGTTAGCTTGTCATAGCAGCGGAAACGAGCCAGTTAACGGGACAACTTACCGAGTAACCCTAACCCGAGATACCGACACCAGCTAATCTAGTACAGGCTAACCGAGCTAGCCACCCACTGACTCACCGAGCTAACGGTCACTCAGTCCGCTTCATCCGGCTGAAGAGAGCTGCTACACGGCAGGGCGGCCCTCAGCAGCCCGGGGAGAGAGGCTGACCACCGGGCCACCTTACCGGATCTAACCGAGCAGAGAGGCTGACCACCGGGCCACCTTACCGGATCTAACCGAGCAGAGAGGCTGACCACCGGGCCACCTTACCGGATCTAACCGAGCTGAAACCACCGATCCGCCAACATGCCGGCTGTGTCGAAGGGAGACGGAATGCGCGGCTTGGCCGTGTTCATCTCGGACATCAGAAACTGTGAGTCTGATTTCTCCTCTGTCATTACCGCCATTCTGACTGCTGGCTCTGACCTGACTGCCCTCATAAGAGCTGACTTTACCCCTGCAGACTGGCCTGAAGATGGGTACCTAATACATGGGTGCTGTCACCAGAACAGTCGGTTATAACATTACTGTTGCTGTAATAGTCGGTTATAACATTACTGTTGCTGTAATAGTCGGTTATAACATTACTGTTGCTGTAATAGTCGGTTATAACATTACTGTTGCTGTAATAGTCGGTTATAACATTACTGTTGCTGTAATAGTCGGTTATAACATTACTGTTGCTGTAATATTCGGTTATAACATTACTGTTGCTGTAATAGTCGGTTATAACATTACTGTTGCTGTAATAGTCGGTTATAACATTACTGTTGCTGTAATAGTCGGTTATAACATTACTGTTGCTGTAATAGTCAGTTATAACATTACTGTTGCTGTAATAGTCAGTTAAAATGGTGCTAAAGTCAGTTATAACATTACTATTGCTGTAATAGTCGGTTATAACATTACTGTTGCTGTAATAGTCAGTTATAACATTACTGTTGCTGTAATAGTCAGTTAAAACGGTGCTAAAGTCAGTTATAACATTACTGTTGCTGTAATAGTCGGTTATAACATTACTGTGGCTGTAATAGTCGGTTATAACATTACTGTTGCTGTAATAGTCGGTTATAACATTACTGTTGCTGTAATAGTCGGTTATAACATTACTGTTGCTGTAATAGTCGGTTATAACATTACTGTTGCTGTAATAGTCGGTTATAACATTACTGTTGCTGTAATATTCGGTTATAACATTACTGTTGCTGTAATAGTGGGTTATAACATTACTGTTGCTGTAATAGTCGGTTATAACATTACTGTTGCTGTAATAGTCGGTTATAACATTACTGTTGCTGTAATAGTCGGTTATAACATTACTGTTGCTGTAATAGTCGGTTATAACATTACTGTTGCTGTAATATTCGGTTATAACATTACTGTTGCTGTAATAGTCGGTTATAACATTACTGTTGCTGTAATAGTCGGTTATAACATTACTGTTGCTGTAATAGTCGGTTATAACATTACTGTTGCTGTAATAGTCAGTTATAACATTACTGTTGCTGTAATAGTCAGTTAAAACGATACTTTTCCTATAATAGTCAGTTAAAACGGTGCTAAAGTCAGTTAAAACATTACTGTTGCTGTAATAGTCGGTTATAACATTACTGTTGCTGTAATAGTCGGTTATAACATTACTGTTGCTGTAATACTCGGTTATAACATTAATGTTGCTGTAATAGTCAGTTATAACATTACTGTTCCTGTAATAGTCGGTTATAACATTACTGTTGCTGTAATAGTCAGCTATAACATTACTGTTGCTGTAATAGTCGGTTATAACATTACTGTTGCTGTAATAGTCAGCTATAACATTACTGTTGCTGTAATAGTCAGTTAAAACGGTGCTAAAGTCAGTTATAACATTACTGTTGCTGTCATAGTCGGTTATAACATTACTGTTGCTGTAATAGTCGGTTATAACATTACTGTTGCTGTAATAGTCGGTTATAACATTACTGTTGCTGTAATAGTCGGTTATAACATTACTGTTGCTGTAATAGTCGGTTATAACATTACTGTTGCTGTAATAGTCAGTTATAACATTACTGTTGCTGTAATAGTCAGTTATAACATTACTGTTGCTGTAATAGTCAGTTAAAACGATACTTTTCCTATGATAGTCAGTTAAAACGGTGCTAAAGTCAGTTAAAACATTACTGTTGCTGTAATAGTCGGTTATAACATTACTGTTGCTGTAATAGTCGGTTATAACATTACTGTTGCTGTAATAGTCGGTTATAACATTACTGTTGATGTAATAGTCGGTTATAACATTACTGTTGCTGTAATAGTCAGTTATAACATTACTGTTCCTGTAATAGTCGGTTATAACATTACTGTTGCTGTAATAGTCAGCTATAACATTACTGTTGCTGTAATAGTCGGTTATAACATTACTGTTGCTGTAATAGTCAGTTAAAACGGTGCTAAAGTCAGTTATAACATTACTGTTGCTGTAATAGTCAGCTATAACATTACTGTTGCTGTAATAGTCAGTTAAAACGGTGCTAAAGTCAGTTATAACATTACTGTTGCTGTAATAGTCAGTTAAAACGGTGCTAAAGTCAGTTATAACATTACTGTTGCTGTCATAGTCGGTTATAACATTACTGTTGCTGTAATAGTCGGTTATAACATTACTGTTGCTGTAATAGTCGGTTATAACATTACTGTTGCTGTAATAGTCAGTTATAACATTACTGTTCCTGTAATAGTCGGTTATAACATTACTGTTGCTGTAATAGTCAGTTAAAACGATACTTTTCCTATAATAGTCAGTTAAAACGGTGCTAAAGTCAGTTAAAACATTACTGTTGCTGTAATAGTCGGTTATAACATTACTGTTGCTGTAATAGTCGGTTATAACATTACTGTTGCTGTAATACTCGGTTATAACATTAATGTTGCTGTAATAGTCAGTTATAACATTACTGTTCCTGTAATAGTCGGTTATAACATTACTGTTGCTGTAATAGTCAGCTATAACATTACTGTTGCTGTAATAGTCGGTTATAACATTACTGTTGCTGTAATAGTCAGCTATAACATTACTGTTGCTGTAATAGTCAGTTAAAACGGTGCTAAAGTCAGTTATAACATTACTGTTGCTGTCATAGTCGGTTATAACATTACTGTTGCTGTAATAGTCGGTTATAACATTACTGTTGCTGTAATAGTCGGTTATAACATTACTGTTGCTGTAATAGTCGGTTATAACATTACTGTTGCTGTAATAGTCGGTTATAACATTACTGTTGCTGTAATAGTCGGTTATAACATTACTGTTGCTGTAATAGTCGGTTATAACATTACTGTTGCTGTAATAGTCAGTTAAAACGATACTTTTCCTATAAAAGTCAGTTAAAACGGTGCTAAAGTCAGTTAAAACATTACTGTTGCTGTAATAGTCGGTTATAACATTACTGTTGCTGTAATAGTCGGTTATAACATTACTGTTGCTGTAATAGTCGGTTATAACATTACTGTTGATGTAATAGTCGGTTATAACATTACTGTTGCTGTAATAGTCAGTTATAACATTACTGTTCCTGTAATAGTCGGTTATAACATTACTGTTGCTGTAATAGTCAGCTATAACATTACTGTTGCTGTAATAGTCGGTTATAACATTACTGTTGCTGTAATAGTCAGTTAAAACGGTGCTAAAGTCAGTTATAACATTACTGTTGCTGTAATAGTCAGCTATAACATTACTGTTGCTGTAATAGTCAGTTAAAACGGTGCTAAAGTCAGTTATAACATTACTGTTGCTGTAATAGTCGGCTATAACATTACTGTTGCTGTAATAGTCAGTTAAAACGGTGCTAAAGTCAGTTATAACATTACTGTTGCTGTCATAGTCGGTTATAACATTACTGTTGCTGTAATAGTCGGTTATAACATTACTGTTGCTGTAATAGTCGGTTATAACATTACTGTTGCTGTAATAGTCAGTTATAACATTACTGTTGCTGTAATAGTCAGTTAAAATGGTGCTAAAGTCAGTTATAACATTACTGTTGCTGTAATAGTCGGTTATAACATTACTGTTGCTGGAATAGTCAGTTAAAACGGTGCTAAAGTCAGTTATAACATTACTGTTGCTGTAATAGTCAGCTATAACATTACTGTTGCTGTAATAGTCGGTTATAACATTACTGTTGCTGGAATAGTCAGTTAAAACGGTGCTAAAGTCAGTTATAACATTACTGTTGCTGTAATAGTCAGCTATAACATTACTGTTGCTGTAATAGTCAGTTAAAACGGTGCTAAAGTCAGTTATAACATTACTGTTGCTGTAATAGTCGGCTATAACATTACTGTTGCTGTAATAGTCAGTTAAAACGGTGCTAAAGTCAGTTATAACATTACTGTTGCTGTCATAGTCGGTTATAACATTACTGTTGCTGTAATAGTCGGTTATAACATTACTGTTGCTGTAATAGTCGGTTATAACATTACTGTTGCTGTAATAGTCAGTTATAACATTACTGTTGCTGTAATAGTCAGTTATAACATTACTGTTCCTGTAATAGTCGGTTATAACATTACTGTTGCTGTAATAGTCAGCTATAACATTACTGTTGCTGTAATAGTCGGTTATAACATTACTGTTGCTGTAATAGTCAGCTATAACATTACTGTTGCTGTAATAGTCAGTTAAAATGGTGCTAAAGTCAGTTATAACATTACTATTGCTGTAATAGTCGGTTATAACATTACTGTTGCTGTAATTGTCAGTTATAACATTACTGTTGCTGTAATAGTCAGTTAAAACGGTGCTAAAGTCAGTTATAACATTACTGTTGCTGTAATAGTCGGTTATAACATTACTGTTCCTGTAATAGTCGGTTATAACATTACTGTTGCTGTAATAGTCAGTTAAAACGATACTTTTCCTATAATAGTCAGTTAAAACGGTGCTAAAGTCAGTTAAAACATTACTGTTGCTGTAATAGTCAGTTAAAACATTACTGTTGCTGTAATAGTCAGTTATAACATTACTGTTCCTGTAATAGTCGGTTATAACATTACTGTTGCTGTAATAGTCGGTTATAACATTACTGTTGCTGTAATAGTCGGTTATAACATTACTGTTGCTGTAATAGTCAGTTATAACATTACTGTTGCTGTAATAGTCAGTTAAAACGGTGCTAAAGTCAGTTAAAACATTACTGTTGCCATAATAGTGGGTTATAACATTACTGTTGCTGTAATAGTCGGTTATAACATTACTGTTGCTGTAATGGTCAGTTAAAACGGTGCTGAAGTCGGTTATAACATTACTGTTGCTGTAATAGTCGGTTATAACATTACTGTTGCTGTAATAGTCGGTTATAACATTACTGTTGCTGTAATAGTCGGTTATAACATTACTGTTGCTGTAATAGTCGGTTATAACATTACTGTTGCTGTAATAGTCGGTTATAACATTACTGTTGCTGTAATAGTCAGTTAAAACGGTGCTGAAGTCGGTTATAACATTACTGTTGCTGTAATAGTCGGTTATAACATTACTGTTGCTGTAATAGTCGGTTATAACATTACTGTTGCTGTCATAGTCGGTTATAACATTACTGTTGCTGTAATAGTCAGTTATAACATTACTGTTCCTGTAATAGTCAGTTAAAACGATACTTTTCCTATAATAGTCAGTTAAAACGGTGCTAAAGTCAGTTAAAACATTACTGTTGCTGTAATAGTCGGTTATAACATTACTGTTGCTGTAATAGTCGGTTATAACATTACTGTTGCTGTAATAGTCGGTTATAACATTACTGTTGCTGTAATAGTCGGTTATAACATTACTGTTGATGTAATAGTCGGTTATAACATTACTGTTGCTGTAATAGTCAGTTATAACATTACTGTTCCTGTAATAGTCGGTTATAACATTACTGTTGCTGTAATAGTCAGCTATAACATTACTGTTGCTGTAATAGTCGGTTATAACATTACTGTTGCTGTAATAGTCAGCTATAACATTACTGTTGCTGTAATAGTCAGTTAAAACAGTGCTAAAGTCAGTTATAACATTACTGTTGCTGTAATAGTCAGCTATAACATTACTGTTGCTGTAATAGTCAGTTAAAACGGTGCTAAAGTCAGTTAAAACATTACTGTTGCTGTAATAGTCGGTTATAACATTACTGTTGCTGTAATAGTCGGTTATAACATTACTGTTGCTGTAATAGTCGGTTATAACATTACTGTTGCTGTAATAGTCGGTTATAACATTACTGTTGCTGTAATAGTCGGTTATAACATTACTGTTGCTGTAATAGTCAGTTAAAACGGTGCTAAAGTCAGTTAAAACATTACTGTTGCTGTAATAGTCAGTTAAAACATTACTGTTGCTGTAATAGTCAGTTATAACATTACTGTTCCTGTAATAGTCGGTTATAACATTACTGTTTCTGTAATAGTCAGTTAAAACGATACTTTTCCTATAATAGTCAGTTAAAACGGTGCTAAAGTCAGTTAAAACATTACTGTTGCTGTAATAGTCAGTTAAAACATTACTGTTGCTGTAATAGTCAGTTATAACATTACTGTTCCTGTAATAGTCGGTTATAACATTACTGTTGCTGTAATAGTCGGTTATAACATTACTGTTGCTGTAATAGTCGGTTATAACATTACTGTTGCTGTAATAGTCGGTTATAACATTACTGTTGCTGTAATAGTCAGTTATAACATTACTGTTGCTGTAATAGTCAGTTATAACATTACTGTTCCTGTAATAGTCAGTTAAAACGATACTTTTCCTATAATAGTCAGTTAAAACGGTGCTAAAGTCAGTTAAAACATTACTGTTGCTGTAATAGTCGGTTATAACATTACTGTTGCTGTAATAGTCGGTTATAACATAACTGTTCCTGTAATAGTCAGTTATAACATTACTGTTCCTGTAATAGTCAGTTAAAACGAAACTTTTCCTATAATAGTCAGTTAAAACGGTGCTAAAGTCAGTTAAAACATTACTGTTGCTGTAATAGTCGGTTATAACATTACTGTTGCTGTAATAGTCGGTTATAACATTACTGTTGCTGTAATAGTCGGTTATAACATTACTGTTGCTGTAATAGTCGGTTATAACATTACTGTTGCTGTAATAGTCGGTTATAACATTACTGTTGCTGTAATAGTCAGTTAAAACGGTGCTAAAGTCAGTTATAACATTACTGTTGCTGTAATAGTCGGTTATAACATTACTGTTGCTGTAATAGTCAGTTATAACATTACTGTTGCTGTAATAGTCAGTTAAAACGGTGCTAAAGTCAGTTATAACATTACTGTTGCTGTAATAGTCAGCTATAACATTACTGTTGCTGTAATAGTCAGTTAAAACGGTGCTAAAGTCAGTTATAACATTACTGTTGCTGTCATAGTCGGTTATAACATTACTGTTGCTGTAATAGTCGGTTATAACATTACTGTTCCTGTAATAGTCGGTTATAACATTACTGTTTCTGTAATAGTCAGTTAAAACGATACTTTTCCTATAATAGTCAGTTAAAACGGTGCTAAAGTCAGTTAAAACATTACTGTTGCTGTAATAGTCAGTTAAAACATTACTGTTGCTGTAATAGTCAGTTATAACATTACTGTTCCTGTAATAGTCGGTTATAACATTACTGTTGCTGTAATAGTCGGTTATAACATTACTGTTGCTGTAATAGTCGGTTATAACATTACTGTTGCTGTAATAGTCGGTTATAACATTACTGTTGCTGTAATAGTCGGTTATAACATTACTGTTGCTGTAATAGTCAGTTAAAACGGTGCTAAAGTCAGTTAAAACATTACTGTTGCCATAATAGTGGGTTATAACATTACTGTTGCTGTAATAGTCGGTTATAACATTACTGTTGCTGTAATAGTCGGTTATAACATTACTGTTGCTGTAATAGTCGGTTATAACATTACTGTTCCTGTAATAGTCAGTTATAACATTACTGTTCCTGTAATAGTCAGTTAAAACGATACTTTTCCTATAATAGTCAGTTAAAACGGTGCTAAAGTCAGTTAAAACATTACTGTTGCTATAATAGTCAGTTAAAACGGTGCTAAAGTCAGTTAAAACATTACTGTTGCTGTAATAGTCGGTTATAACATTACTGTTGCTGTAATAGTCGGTTATAACATTACTGTTGCTGTAATAGTCAGTTAAAACGATACTTTTCCTATAATAGTCAGTTAAAACGGTGCTAAAGTCAGTTAAAACATTACTGCTGCTGTAATAGTCGATTATAAAATTACTGTTGATGTAATAGTCGGTTGTAACATTACTGTTCCTGTAATAGTCGGTTATAACATTACTGTTGCTGTAATAGTCAGCTATAACATTACTGTTGCTGTAATAGTCGGTTATAACATTACTGTTGCTGTAATAGTCAGCTATAACATTACTGTTGCTGTAATAGTCAGTTAAAACGGTGCTAAAGTCAGTTATAACATTACTGTTGCTGTAATAGTCGGTTATAACATTACTTTTGATGTAATAGTCGGTTATAACATTACTGTTGCTGTAATAGTCAGTTATAACATTACTGTTGCTGTAATAGTCAGTTATAACATTACTGTTGCTGTAATAGTCGGTTATAACATTACTGTTGCTGTAATAGTCGGTTATAACATTATTGTTGCTGTAATAGTCGGTTATAACATTACTGTTGCTGTAATAGTCGGTTATAACATTACTGTTGCTGTAATAGTCGGTTATAACATTACTGTTGCTGTAATAGTCGGTTATAACATTACTGTTGCTGTAATAGTCGGTTATAACATTACTGTTGCTGTAATAGTCGGTTATAACATTACTGTTGCTGTAATAGTCAGTTAAAACGGTGCTAAAGTCAGTTATAACATTACTGTTGCTGTAATAGTCGGTTATAACATTACTGTTGCTGTAATAGTCAGTTATAACATTACTGTTGCTGTAATAGTCAGTTAAAACGGTGCTAAAGTCAGTTATAACATTACTGGTGCTGTAATAGTCGGTTATAACATTACTGTTGCTGTAATAGTCAGTTAAAACATTACTGTTCCTGTAATAGTCGGTTATAACATTACTGTTGCTGTAATAGTCAGTTAAAACGATACTTTTCCTATAATAGTCAGTTAAAACGGTGCTAAAGTCAGTTAAAACATTACTGTTGCTGTAATAGTCAGTTAAAACATTACTGTTGCTGTAATAGTCGGTTATAACATTACTGTTGCTGTAATAGTCAGTTATAACATTACTGTTCCTGTAATAGTCAATTATAACATTACTGTTGCTGTAATAGTCGGTTATAACATTACTGTTGCTGTAATAGTCGGTTATAACATTACTGTTGCTGTAATAGTCAGTTATAACATTACTGTTGCTGTAATAGTCAGTTAAAACGGTGCTAAAGTCAGTTAAAACATTACTGTTGCCATAATAGTGGGTTATAACATTACTGTTGCTGTAATAGTCGGTTATAACATTACTGTTGCTGTAATAGTCGGTTATAACATTACTGTTGCTGTAATAGTCAGTTAAAACGGTGCTGAAGTCAGTTATAACATTACTGTTCCTGTAATAGTCGGTTATAACATTACTGTTGCTGTAATAGTCGGTTATAACATTACTGTTGCTGTAATAGTCAGTTAAAACGGTGCTTAAGTCAGTTATAACATTACTGTTGCTGTAATAGTCGGTTATAACATTACTGTTGCTGTAATAGTCGGTTATAACATTACTGTTCCTGTAATAGTCAGTTAAAATGGTGCTAAAGTCAGTTAAAACATTACTGTTGCTGTAATAGTCAGTTAAAACATTACTGTTGCTGTAATAGTCGGTTATAACATTACTGTTGCTGTAATAGTCGGTTATAACATTACTGTTGCTGTAATAGTCAGTTATAACATTACTGTTGCTGTAATAGTCAGCTATAACATTACTGTTGCTGTAATAGTCAGTTATAACATTACTGTTGCTATAATAGTCAGTTAAAACGGTGCTTAAGTCAGTTATAACATTACTGTTGCTGTAATAGTCGGTTATAACATTACTGTTGCTGTAATAGTCAGTTATAACATTACTGTTGCTGTAAAAGTCAGTTATAACATTACTGTTGCTGTAATAGTCAGTTATAACATTACTGTTGCCATAATAGTGGGTTATAACATTACTGTTGCTGTAATAGTCAGCTATAACATTACTGTTGCTGTAATAGTCAGTTAAAACGATACTTTTCCTATAATTGTCAGTTAAAACGGTGCTAAAGTCAGTTAAAACATTACTGTTGCTGTAATAGTCAGTTAAAACATTACTGTTGCTGTAATAGTTGGTTATAACATTACTGTTGCTGTAATAGTCAGTTATAACATTACTGTTCCTGTAATAGTCGGTTATAACATTACTGTTGCTGTAATAGTGGGTTATAACATTACTGTTGCTGTAATAGTCGGTTATAACATTACTGTTGCTGTAATAGTCGGTTATAACATTACTGTTGCTGTAATAGTCAGTTATAACATTACTGTTGCTGTAATAGTCAGTTATAACATTACTGTTGCTGTAATAGTCAGTTATAACATTACTGTTGCCATAATAGTGGGTTATAACATTACTGTTGCTGTAATAGTCAGTTATAACATTACTGTTCCTGTAATAGTCAGCTATAACATTACTGTTGCTGTAATAGTCAGTTAAAACGATACTTTTCCTATAATAGTCAGTTAAAACGGTGCTAAAGTCAGTTAAAACATTACTGTTGCTGTAATAGTCAGTTAAAACATTACTGTTGCTGTAATAGTCGGTTATAACATTACTGTTGCTGTAATAGTCAGTTATAACATTACTGTTGCTGTAATAGTCGGTTATAACATTACTGTTGCTGTAATAGTCGGTTATAACATTACTGTTGCTGTAATAGTCGGTTATAACATTACTGTTGCTGTAATAGTCGGTTATAACATTACTGTTGCTGTAATAGTCGGTTATAACATTACTGTTCCTGTAATAGTCAGTTAAAACGGTGCTAAAGTCAGTTAAAACATTACTGTTGCCATAATAGTGGGTTATAACATTACTGTTGCTGTAATAGTCGGTTATAACATTACTGTTGCTGTAATAGTCGGTTATAACATTACTGTTGCTGTAATAGTCAGTTAAAACGGTGCTGAAGTCAGTTATAACATTACTGTTCCTGTAATAGTCGGTTATAACATTACTGTTGCTGTAATAGTCGGTTATAACATTACTGTTGCTGTAATAGTCAGTTAAAACGGTGCTTAAGTCAGTTATAACATTACTGTTGCTGTAATAGTCGGTTATAACATTACTGTTGCTGTAATAGTCGGTTATAACATTACTGTTGCTATAATAGTCAGTTAAAACAGTGCTAAAGTCAGTTATAACATTACTGTTGCTGTAATAGTCGGTTATAACATTACTGTTGCTGTAATAGTCGGTTATAACATTACTGTTGCTGTAATAGTCAGTTAAAACGATACTTTTCCTATAATAGTCAGTTAAAACGGAGCTAAAGTCAGTTAAAACATTACTGTTGCTGTAATAGTCAGTTAAAACGATACTTTTCCTATAATAGTCAGTTAAAACGGTGCTAAAGTCAGTTAAAACATTACTGTTGCTGTAATAGTCAGTTAAAACATTACTGTTGCCGTAATAGTCAGTTAAAACGGTGCTAAAGTCAGTTATAACATTACTGTTGCTGTAATAGTCAGTTAAAACATTACTGTTGCTGTAATAGTCGGTTATAACATTACTGTTGCTGTAATAGTCAGTTATAACATTACTGTTGCTATAATAGTCAGTTATAACATTACTGTTGCTGTAATAGTCAGTTAAAACGGTGCTAAAGTCAGTTATAACATTACTGTTGCTGTAATAGTCAGTTATAACATTACTGTTGCTGTAATAGTCAGTTATAACATTACTGTTGCTGTAATAGTCAGTTATAACATTACTGTTGCTGTAATAGTCAGTTATAACATTACTGTTGCTATAATAGTCAGTTAAAATGGTGCTAAAGTCAGTTAAAACATTACTGTTGCCATAATAGTGGGTTATAACATTACTGTTGCTGTAATAGTCAGTTATAACATTACAGTTGCTATAATAGTCAGTTAAAACGGTGCTAAAGTCAGTTAAAACATTACTGTTGCCATAATAGTGGGTTATAACATTACTGTTGCTGTAATAGTCAGTTATAACATTACTGTTCCTGTAATAGTCAGTTATAACATTACTGTTCCTGTAATAGTCAGTTAAAACAGTGCTAAAGTCAGTTAAAACATTACTGTTGCCATAATAGTGGGTTATAACATTACTGTTGCTGTAATAGTCAGTTATAACATTACTGTTCCTGTAATAGTCAGTTATAACATTACTGTTGCTATAATAGTCAGTTAAAACAGTGCTAAAGTCAGTTAAAACATTACTGTTGCCATAATAGTGGGTTATAACATTACTGTTGCTGTAATAGTCAGTTATAACATTACTGTTCTTGTAATAGTCAGTTATAACATTACTGTTGCTATAATAGTCAGTTAAAACAGTGCTAAAGTCAGTTAAAACATTACTGTTGCTGTAATAGTCAGTTATAACATTACTGTTGCTGTAATAGTCAGTTATAACATTACTGTTCCTGTAATAGTCAGTTATAACATTACTGTTCCTGTAATAGTCAGTTAAAACGGTGCTTAAGTCAGTTATAACATTACTGTTGCTGTAATAGTCAGTTATAACATTACTGTTCCTGTAATGGTCAGTTATAACATTACTGTTGCTATGATAGTCAGTTTAAACGGTGCTATATCTTTAATTGTAGTCAGTTAAAACATTAATATTCCTATTATTATAGTCAGTTGAAACAGTACTATTCCTATAATAGTTGGTTAAAACGGTGCTAAAGTCAGTTATAACATTACTGTTCCTATATAAGTCAGTTTAAATGGTGCTATATCTTTTATTAAAGTCAGTTTAAACATTACTATTCCTACTATAACACAGTCAGTTAGAATGGTGCTTAAGTCAGTGAAAACGGTACTATTCCTATTAAAGTTGGTTAAACATTACTATTCCTACAGTCAGTTGAAACGGTACTATTCCTATTACAGTCAGTTCAAACATTATTATTTCTATTATTACAGTCAGTTAAAACGGTACTATTCCTATTAGAGTCAGTTGAAACGGTACTATTTCTATCATTACAGTCAGTTAAGACGGTACTATTTCTATTTTTAAAGTCAGTTGAAACAGTACTATTTCTATTATTACAGTCAGTTAAAACGGTACTATTTCTATTATTACAGTCAGTTAAGATGGTACTATTTCTTTTTTTAAAGTCAGTTGAAACGGTAGTATTTCTATTATTACAGTCAGTTAAAACGGTACTATTTCTATTATTAAAGTCAGTTAAAACGGGACTATTTCTATCATTACAGTCAGTTGAACCGGTACTATATCTATTATTAAAGTCAGTTGAACCGGTACTATTTCTATTATTACAGTCAGTTAAAACGGTACTTTTTCTATTATTACAGTCAGTTAAAACGGTACTATTTCTATTATTACAGTCAGTTAAAACGGTACTATTTCTATCATTACAGTCAGTAAAGAAGGTACTATTTCTATTTTTAAAGTCAGTTGAAACGGTACTATTTCTATTATTACAGTCAGTTAAAACGGTACTATTTCTAATATTAAAGTCAGTTGAACCGGTACTATTTCTATTATTAAAGTCAGTTGAAACGGTACTATTTCTATTATTACAGTCAGGTTAAAACGGGACTATTTCTATTATTACAGTCAGTTAAGACGGTACTATTTCTATTTTTAAAGTCAGTTGAAACGGTACTATTTCTATTATTACAGTCAGTTAAAACGGTACTATTTCTATTTTTAAAGTCAGTTAAAACGGGACTATTTCTATCATTACAGTCAGTTGAACCGGTACTATTTCTATTATTAAAGTCAGTAGAAACGGTACAATTTCTATTTTTAAAGTCAGTTGAAACGGTACTATTTCTATTATTACAGTCAGTTAAAATGGTACTATTTCTATTATTACAGTCAGTTAAAACGGTACTATTTCTATCATTACAGTCAGTTAAGACAGTACTATTTCTTTTTTTAAAGTCAGTTGAAACGGTACTATTTTTATTATTAAAGTCAGTTAAAACGGTACTATTTCTATTATTAAAGTCAGTTGAAACGGTACTATTTCTACTATTAAAGTCAGTTGAACCGGTACTATTTCTATTATTACAGTCAGTTAAAACGGGACTATTTCTATCATTACAGTCAGTTGAACCGATACTATTTCTATTATTAAAGTCAGTTGAAACGGTACTATTTCTAATTTTACAGTCAGTTGAAAAGGAACTATTTCTATTATTACAGTCAGTTAAAACAGAACTATTTCTATTATTACAGTCAGTTGAACTGGTACTATTTCTATTATTAAAGTCAGTTAAAACGGGACTATTTCTATCATTACAGTCAGTCGAACCGGTACTATTTCTATTATTAAAGTCGGTTAAAACAGGACTATTCCTATTAAAGTCAGTTCAAACATTACTATTTCTATCATTACAGTCAGTTAAGACGGTACTATTTCTATTTTTAAAGTCAGTTCAAACATTCCTATTTCTATTATTACAGTCAGTTGAAACGTTACTATTTCTTTTATTAAAGTCAGTTGAAATTGTACTATTTCTATTATTAAAGTCATTTGAACTGGTACTATTTCTATCATTACAGTCAGTTGAACCGGTACTATTTCTATTATTAAAGTCAGTTGAACCGGTACTATTTCTATTATTACAGTCAGTTAAAACGGTACTATTTCTATTATTACAGTCAGTTGAAACGGTACTATTTCTATAATTAAAGTCAGATAAAATGGGACTATTCCTCTTAAAGTCAGTTCAAACATTACTATTTCTATTATTACAGTCAGTTGAAATGGTACTATTTCTATTATTACAGTCAGTTGAAACGGTTCTATTTCTTTTATTAAAGTCAGTTGAACTGGTACTATTTCTATTATTACAGTCAGTTAAAACGGGACTATTTCTATCATTACAGTACGTTGAAATGGTACTATTTCTATTATTAAAGTCAGTTGAACCGGTACTATTCCTATTATTAAAGTCAGTTAAAACGAGACTATTTCTATCATTACAGTCAGTTGAAATGGTACTATTTCTATTATTAAAGTCAGTTGAACCGGTACTATTTCTATTATTACAGTCAGTTAAAACGATACTATTTCTATTATTACAGTCAGTTAAAACGGTACTATTCCTATTATTAAAGTCAGTTAAAACGAGACTATTTCTATCATTACAGTCAGTTGAAACGGTACTATTTCTATTATTAAAGTCAGTTGAAACGGTACTATTTCTATTATTAAAGTCAGCTGAACCGGTACTATTTCTATTATTACAGTCAGTTAAAACGGTACTATTTCTATTATTACAGTCAGTTAAAACGGTACTATTCCTATTAAAGTCAGTTCAAACATTACTATTTCTATTATTACAGTCAGTTCAAACGGTACTATTTCTATTATTAAAGTCAGTTGAACCGGTACTATTTCTATTATTACAGACAGTTGAACCGGTACTATTTCTATTATTACAGTCAGTTAAAACATTACTATTTCTATTATTAAAGTCAGATAAAACGGGACTATTCCTATTAAAGTCAGTTCCAACATTACTATTTCAATTATTACAGTCAGTTGAAACGGTACTATTTCTATTATTACAGTCAGTTGAAATGGTACTATTTCTATTATTACAGTCAGTTAAAACGGTTCTATTTCTATTATTAAAGTCAGTTGAACTGGTACTATTTCTATTATTAAAGTCAGTTAAAATGGGACTATTTCTATCATTACAGTCAGTTGAGACGGTACTATTTCTATTTTTAAAGTCAGTTGAAATGGTACTATTTCTATTATTACAGTCAGTTAAAACGGTACTATTTCTATTATTACAGTCAGTTGAAACGGTACTATATCTATTATTACAGTCAGTTAAAACGGTACTATTTCTGTTATTACAGTCAGCTCAAACGGTACTATTTCTATTATTAAAGTCAGTTGAAATAGTACTATTGCTATTATTAAAGTCAGTTGAAACGGTACTATTTCTATTATTACAGTCAGTTAAAACGGTACTATTTCTATTATTAAAGTCAGTTGAAATTGTACTATTTCTATTATTAAAGTCAGTTGAACCGGTACTATTTCTATCATTACAGTCAGTTGAACCGGTACTATTTCTCTAATTACAGTCAATTAAAATGGTACTATTTCTATTATTAAAGTCAGTTGAAATTGTACTATTTCTATTATTAAAGTCAGTTGAACCGGTACTATTTCTATTATTAAAGTCAGTTGAAATTGTACTATTTCTATTATTAAAGTCAGTTGAACCGGTACTATTTCTATTATTAAAGTCATTTGAACCGGTACTATTTCTATTATTAAAGTCAGTTGAACCGGTACTATTTCTATTATTAAAGTCATTTGAACCGGTACTATTTCTATTATTAAAGTCAGTTAAAACGGGACTATTTCTATCATTACAGTCAGTTGAACCGGGACTATTTCTATTATTAAAGTCAGTTGAAACGGTACTATTTCTATTATTATAGTCAGTTGAAACGGTACTATTCCTACTAAAGTCAGTTCAAACATTACTATTTCTATTATTACAGTCAGTTGAAACGGTACTATTTCTATTATTACAGTCAGTTAAAACGGTACTATTTCTATTATTAAAGTCAGTTGAAACGGTACTATTTCTATTATTAAAGTCAGTAGAAACGGTACTATTTCTCTTATTAAAGTCAGTTAAAACGGTACTATTTCTATTATTAAAGTCAGTTGAAACGGTACTATTTCTATTATTACAGTCAGTTAAAACGGTACTATTTCTATTATTAAAGTCAGTTGAAACAGTACTATTTCTATTATTAAAGTCAGTTGAAACGGTACTATTTCTATTATTAAAGTCAGTTAAAACGGGACTATTTCTATCATTACAGTCAGTTGAACCGGTACTATTTCTATTATTAAAGTCAGTTGAAACGGTACTATTTCTATTATTACAGTCAGTTAAAACGGTACTATTTCTATTATTAAAGTCAGTTGAAACAGTACTATTTCTATTATTAAAGTCAGTTGAAACGGTACTATTTCTATTATTAAAGTCAGTTAAAACGGGACTATTTCTATCATTACAGTCAGTTGAACCGGTACTATTTCTATTATTAAAGTCAGTTGAAACGGTACTATTTCTATTATTATAGTCAGTTAAAACGGTACTATTCTTACTAAAGTCAGTTCAAACATTACTATTTCTATTATTACAGTCAGTTGAAACGGTACTATTTCTATTATTAAAGTCAGTTGAAACAGTTCTATTTCTATTTTTCTAGTCACATTACATTTCTTCCCTGTCATTTTCCATTCTGACTGACTCATCTCATTCTGCTGATGTTAACTCTTCTGACGATAACATGCCTTATATTTGGACACTTTTATTTGGTTAAAACAGTACCTTTTCTATCATTTAAAAGATGGTAATGTGTAAAGTACCAACAAATTCAAAAACAATATTTTTACTGTTATATTTATGCTGAAAATAAAAAAACATCATTCAGAACTGGAAGTAAATTTTTTGCACAATGTCTAAACTGCACAACAACATTGTCGGTGTTTTTTAACTGTACCCTGTCTAGGGGGAAAACATGGGACAGAAAAAGGACAGACGAGTCTGACAGCCTTTATTTGACATGAATAAAGGTACAAATTCCTGGTTTAACAAAGACCTTGGCCAGTCTTGGCATGGAAATGTTCCCGAGGTTTAACCAACAGTTGGCATCATAATAAAACAAATTACAGAAGTTTCCAGAAGGATTTTTTACTACCTACATCTACATTTTCAAACAAGAACTGTGAAGATAAATAGAGCATGTTTAGACAGTATGCAGGAGTTTAGCTACAGTTGTTGATAGTTAAAAACACTTAAATGATGCAGTACTGGAGTCTAGAAGTTCTGTTGTTAAAGGCTAATATCATTAGAGTCATGTTTAAAAGCATCGAATCTGTATTCAGAGTGCACAATTATATCAGCACAACAGATTTTAGCTTTAGAAGTGTGGGTTTTTTTTTTGGAAAGGACATTTCTGCTGATATTTACATTCAATATTTTGGCTGTAAAAACCTGCCAATATAATCTCTAAATTTAGGACATGTAAACAAATAAGTTAGTGGAGTTTAGGGTGGACTAACAGACCTCCATCAGTCAGCTGAAGCCTTTTCTATTCATCAGTAATTAGTTTGTATCAGCATAAACCCAGTATTGTGCACCCCTAATCTAGAAACCAGATTCCAAATGTACTGTTGTGGTGTTCTGATAAGCCACCAGTGGACGGTGCATCATGTCAGAGGAGGTTTCTGTTATTTACTCACCAATCTCACTCAGATGTAGAAATCAATAAAGTTTGACTGTGTTTATACTTTCACAAACACATGGAGACAGACGGCTAGACTGTTACACCAGCTACTCACAACTTCTGGTGTAAAGTCCACACTAAACCCTATGTTGAAACCAGTTCAGTTCTAACTCAGTTCTGGTGTAAAGTCCACTCTAAACCCTATGTTGAAACCAGTTCAGTTCTAACTCAGTTCTGGTGTAAAGTCCACTCTAAACCCTATGTTGAAACCAGTTCAGTTCTAACTCAGTTCTGGTGTAAAGTCCACTCTGAACCCTATGTTGAAACCAGTTCAGTTCTAACTCAGTTCTGGTGTAAAGTCCACTCTAAACCCTATGTTGAAACCAGTTCAGTTCTAACTCAGTTCTGGTGTAAAGTCCACTCTGAACCCTATGTTGAAACCAGTTCAGTTCTAACTCAGTTCTGGTGTGAAGTCCACTCTGAACCCTATGTTGAAACCAGTTCAGTTCTAACTCAGTTCTGGTGTAAAGTCCACTCTAAACCCTATGTTGAAACCAGTTCAGTTCTAACTCAGTTCTGGTGTAAAGTCCACTCTAAACCCTATGTTGAAACCAGTTCAGTTCTAACTCAGTTCTGGTGTAAAGTCCACTCTAAACCCTATGTTGAAACCAGTTCAGTTCTAACTCAGTTCTGGTGTAAAGTCCACTCTGAACCCTATGTTGAAACCAGTTCAGTTCTAACTCAGTTCTGGTGTAAAGTCCACTCTAAACCCTATGTTGAAACCAGTTCAGTTCTAACTCAGTTCTGGTGTAAAGTCCACTCTAAACCCTATGTTGAAACCAGTTCAGTTCTAACTCAGTTCTGGTGTAAAGTCCACTCTGAACCCTATGTTGAAACCAGTTCAGTTCTAACTCAGTTCTGGTGTGAAGTCCACTCTGAACCCTATGTTGAAACCAGTTCAGTTCTAACTCAGTTCTGGTGTAAAGTCCACTCTAAACCCTATGTTGAAACCAGTTCAGTTCTAACTCAGTTCTGGTGTAAAGTCCACTCTAAACCCTATGTTGAAACCAGTTCAGTTCTAACTCAGTTCTGGTGTAAAGTCCACTCTGAACCCTATGTTGAAACCAGTTCAGTTCTAACTCAGTTCTGGTGTAAAGTCCACTCTAAACCCTATGTTGAAACCAGTTCAGTTCTAACTCAGTTCTGGTGTAAAGTCCACTCTAAACCCTATGTTGAAACTATCTCAGCTGGTGGATCCATAGCTGGAGGTCACAGACGTCAACATGACATTAACATGTTCACCACACCCCTGTAGGACAGGAACTATCCAGGTCAGAATCTATCCAGGTAATATCCAGACCTTTTCATTAGGGGTGTAAAATGAAATGATCTGATATTGAATGATTATTGATCATTAGAGTAGAAATGACTGGAACTATGAAAACATCCATCACATCCTGCCACTCACCTCCTTCATCCTGTTTAGATCTGACAGAAACATTTAAACTGTAGCTGATGCTTCAGCACAGCTCAGTGTTCACCATGTTTCCTGTTATATTTTCATTTATTTGTCTTTTAAATGAAGACCAGAAAGGACCCGGTCTAGGACTTCTGCTTCTGTTGTTGTGACATTTGTGGTAATTGTGTTAGATTTTCACTGAAATGGTACTAAAATGTTAAATTCAGGTGTTGTGACATTCTGATGTGAAGGTTTACAGTCTGAGGATCTGAGCTAACAGGTTTTCAGCCTGCTTGGCTCAGACAGGGACCAGCAGGTCCACTTTGATACTCCTGAGGTATTTTCCTGATCCAGGACCCGCGTGTGTGAGCTGTTAGATGCTGGGCTGTGACGCGGCACAGATGGACTCTGTGCTACACAAAGCCACAGTGCTGCTGGTGTGATTTTATCTATCCTGTATCTATGAACATTAGAAACGTGTCTAAGCTGAGGTTTTCTGTCAGTAGTTACTGACCTAATGGATATGAGTAGGTCAGACCAGGATAAAGAGAAATGTGATCAGAGAACCTCTGCTTTATGGCATATCAAACACCTGCTCAGTCTGGGAACACAATCATAATGATAATAATAATGATAATGATAATAATAATAATAATAATAATAATAATAATAATAATATCTTGAATTTATAAAGCGACTTTCAAGAAACCCAAGGACGCTTTACAGGAACACATAGACATGGACAGACTATGTGAGGGTAGGATGAGTGTAAGGGTGGTTTAGTGAAGACTGTAGGCTGTGGTGAACAGGTGGCGTTTCAGACGTTTTTTTGAAAATGTCCAGAGATGGAGCGCTACGGATGTCTGCAGGAAGAGTGTTCCAGAGGGTGGGGGCTGCAGCACTGAAGGCTCTGTCTCCATAGGTTCAGAGTTTGGTTTTGGGCATGGAAGGTAGGCTGGTGTCTGAAGATGGAAGGTTGCGGGATGGTGTGTATGGATGGAGGAGATCAGAAAGGTACTGAGGAGCCAGAACATGGAGAGATTTGTATGTGAGGAGGAGGACTTTGTAGTTATTGTTGGTACATTTTAAATTTCTACATTATTAAGAGTGTGAAACATCTTTGTGTTTCTGTCCTGGGTTTGGTTTTAGTCTGGATCAGGATATGAAATGTCTTTTACTGGTATAAATGTAGATTATTCTGAGGACACTGCAGGAGAATCCCAACATGACCTCAGTCTGACTTTGGCTCCACAAAGACCCAGAACAAGGTCCTACTGGGACACAGTGGTCCTGGACAGGGTTACTGGGAGATGGAGGAGGGATCACTGCGTCTGCAGATTCACTGTCCTAAGTTGTTCTTTATGATTGTTAATATTGATCTGATGCTGTGGATGGGGGATTAAGATCATCATAAATCAGTGATTGATATCATCTGATTATTGATTATTGATGGGGGGGGGGGTCTGAAAATCTCTTTACAGAGAGCCTGACTTACAGAACAGTGTAATTATTATAAAGCATGGCTTATCTTACTGTCAGTTCTTAGAAGCACTCAATGATCACTTCATTAGGTACACCTGTTCAGCTGCTATAATCAGGCAGAGAGAGGAAACGGGTCATTCATGCATGTGGACGATCAGGAGGATCATGACAACGGGGGGGGGGGGGGGGGCGTAACATATAAAAGATTCTAATATGTAGAATACATTTGTAACATGGATTAGTAAATCATGTTTTCCAGGGATCCTGATAATCTTGTTGCCATGCAGCAGTGTGAAAAAGTGTTGATGAAATGTTAGTTTCGGTTTAAAGATCGTTGAATAGCTCACACTAGTTTATTCTGTAAGAATCCCAGGGTAAAAGGCTGGTGGGAAGTCAGGTAAATCCACAGGTAATATTTTCCCATGGTTCAGTCCTTCACAAACAGCTCAGAGAAATCAGACAGAGGACAGGTGATTGTCAATTTAAGCTGTGTAAATAAAGGTTTTCAGCTTACCTGGATCTGAAATCTAAACATACCAAACTAGACTCTTAGTTTCTCTGTAAAGAGTTTCTGATCCCTGTGGTTCTGTTCATCTCTCACACAGAGGAGTTAGACAGGATCAGTCCTGGTGTAAACTCTCTTCTCTCTGGGTTTAAATCTGTTTATTTGACTCTCATCTGTCTCAGGTTCCACTGTTAGCCAGCTCCGTCTTTATTCTCCACCCTGTCAGCGCTGTTATGGAGAGTTAAAGTTATGAAAACATTCACAGTCAGATTTATATTTGCTGATTAGGGCTGTGCATCCGTTTACAGTTATCTGTTAGTGATCTGACCTCATTAATCATGGTTTGGGCTGCAGTAATACACTCTTTTTGTAGTCGAGTACTCTAATAAGAAGGATGACATTTTTTTAATCAGTCACTTTTGCTTTTTTAAGAGAAGTTAACTGAAAATTTCTAATCAAAAATCTCCCCAAAATTCAATCTAACAGAAATGTCTTATTGCAATTGTTTTGTCCTTAATTGTAAATTTGAAATGAATTATAACAAAGGGAGTGATGATTTTATGGATTTCTTATTTTGAAGAAGACAATATATGAAAACAAGGTCAGTTATTCTAGAAATGATTGGCGCTTAAATGTTTGCATTATTAACAGCTCTGCTTAAAAAATATTAAACTGGAATTTAAAACACGCCAGGTCAAAGAAATACTGCACCCTCTGATCTGAAAACTGCTGTAGGTCATATTGTGATTTAATCTGCATTCGATGAATTGCCCAGCCCTACTGACGGAGAAAGCTTCCCTTTTTACCTAAAATAACTCAGACTCCAGTAATGGTCACTGCACATGCTCAGACTGGGATAGTGTTTGCAGCTGTAATGGAAATGTCTTCACATTAAGACTGATCATAGAGTTCCAGCTTCACCTGAGATTTTCTAATATTTCTCTGATGGTGCAGCTTCACTTCATGATTTTGTCCACTCTTATGTGATTGGTTTGAATGTCAGAGGAAACTCAGGTGTGTCATGGTCCTGTTTGATGATCAGGTGTTCTCCTTTATGAAGCTGGTCTCCTCTCAGCCTGTAGTGAGTCCTGTTTGATGATCAGGTGTTCTCCTTTATGAAGCTGGTCTCCTCTCAGCCTGTAGTGAGTCCTGTTTGATGATCAGGTGTTCTCCTTTATGAAGCTGGTCTCCTCTCAGCCTGTAGTGAGTCCTGTTTGATGATCAGGTGTTCTCCTTTATGAAGCTGGTCTCCTCTCAGCCTGTAGTGAGTCCTGTTTGAATTTTAAAGCCGTATCCTCTGTGTTCCTGTCATAAATGATGACGCTGTGTTCCTCTCTGTCCCATCAGGTAAGAGCAAGGAAGCAGAAATCAAACGGATCAATAAAGAGCTGGCAAACATCCGCTCCAAGTTTAAAGGAGACAAAGCTCTGGATGGGTACAGCAAGAAGAAATACGTCTGCAAGCTGCTCTTCATCTTCCTGCTGGGACACGACATCGACTTTGGACACATGGAGGCCGTCAACCTGCTCAGCTCCAACAAGTACACGGAGAAGCAGATCGTAAGTGTCCCCATAGACTGGCTGGTCCTCCGTAGACCGGCTGGTCCTCCCCTTTGTCCTTCTCTGTCCCATACTTATGCTTCTTTCCTTTTTATCTTGTAGATTCTACATTATTTCATTCAGGGTGTGGGCTGGTGTGCCTTTATTGTGGAGGAGAGTGGGATTAGAGAGGGAGGGGTGTAGGGGATAGGTCTGCCTTCATCTGGACCTGTAGCCTCTGTGTGGACATGAGCCACATACCTGCTAAGTAGACTCACTGACCATTAGACCTTTGCCTTTATGGAGATTTCACTGGTACATCTTTGGAGTAACAACCCACAGTAACACTGTAATCCCAGTTTTAAAAGTGATATATATGTTAATATTATTATTAATAAAGGTTCTGAACTGATGGTCCATCTAGCCAACGCCCCATACTGACCATAAACACGGAGGGTCTTTCCTCCGTGACCTCCATCTCTGTCCAGCAGTCCAGTCCACCTGTGGACAGCCTCCTCAGGTTCCAGTCCTGAAACAGCTGACTCACCTTTAAACACCTGAAGTGTCTGAGCTCCACTGGAGTCTGACTCTTCAGCCCTAACACGTCTGTTTTCTCCTCACTAAACCCTGATCAGCCTGGTGGTCCCCGTGATCAGGAGCTGAACCCTGATCAGCCTGGTGGTCTCCGTGATCAGGAGCTGAACCCTGATCAGCCTGGTGGTCTCCGTGATCAGGAGCTGAACCCTGATCAGCCTGGTGGTCTCCGTGATCAGGAGCTGAACCCTGATCAGCCTGGTGGTCTCCGTGATCAGGAGCTGAACCCTGATCAGCCTGGTGGTCTCCGTGATCAGGAGGCTGGCTGATAAGTACCTCACTGGCAGGATTCCAGCTCTGATCTCAGTCATTAGGGATGTTTGGCTAACAGAGAAACCACTAGTTTAACCAGAAATGAAGTCAGCTCAGACTCTGGCTAGTTATTGATAACTATTGATGATGATCAGGTTTATTGAACAGGAAGTATTGATCAGATCCAGTCCTAGATGATGTGATGGCTGAGGTCAGAGTATTTCAGGTTTACACCTGCTCTGTCACGATCAGGCTGATGTCTGTCCATGTTGACTGAACGGCAGATCAATGACCTGTGTGTTATTCTCTGTTTAACCCAGACTACTGAGATCCAGGTCCCTGTGTTTAACCCAGACTACTGAGATCCAGGTCCCTGTGCCTGCTGCTCTGTAGTGAACATGCTGCAGAGCTCACACTGAGCTGTGTGTGACTGTCATGCCTGGTCTGAGCTCCACATCACTCTGATTATTTAAATTATTTCTAAGAATCCGTGTTGGTGGTTTCACTAGTGACAGTATTAGTACCAGTTTACTGCCCACCACTGCTCTCTAACAGTAACAAAAGGAGGATTCTCGTTCCTGCACAGATCTAAATGTTCAGTGGTTCTGAGAGCGTCAGAGCTGTTTTCATCCTTCTGACCAGTCTTTGGGGAAGTGTCAGCAGGGAGGGCTTATGCAACACTCCACATAGAGCTGCTCATTAGAGAGTTGTCCACACATTCCTGTTTAAAGACAGAGCGTTTACAGATGAACACCTGTCCTCAGAGTCTCTCCATCATGATCTGAAGGTTAATGTGACGCTGAACCACAGCGCCCTTGAGAATGACCTTGAACGTGTGAGGTATGAACGAGATCAGTGAATGTTAAAGCAGAACAGAGAGTCAGAAAGTGAACCTGCTTCCTGATTCTGTGCTGGACCGTTTATTCAGGAACAGGAAGTGTTGAGTCAGCAGGAAAATGTCGAGTCAGGATCTTTAGACCGCCTGGATTGTAGGTTTTGAGCGGAGCGACCTCAGGCTGAGGTTTTTCATTGTCTAACCTCTCAGTGAGGACACTAATGTAGAGTAACTGTGACTGAACGTCCCCACTCAGACAGCTCTGACCCTGCACTCTCACAGCCGCTCAGGAAAAGGCTTCATTATGGAGACGGAGAGCAGATGTTGAAGCTGCTGTCTGTCACCTCCTGTTCATCAGAGCGCCACCATAAACAACCACAGCTGTGTCAGTGTCAGAGCGCGGCCGTCAGAGAGCAGGGGTGTCAGAGAGCACGCCATCAGAGAGCACGGCCATCAGAGAGCACGGGCGTCAGAGAGCACGGCCGTCAGAGAGCACGGGCGTCAGAGAGCACGGGCGTCAGAGAGCACGGCCGTCAGAGAGCACGGCCGTCAGAGAGCACGGCCGTCAGAGAGCACGGGCGTCAGAGAGCACGGGCGTCAGAGAGCACGGGCGTCAGAGAGCACGGGCGTCAGAGAGCACGGGCGTCAGAGAGCACGGGCGTCAGAGAGCACGGGCGTCAGAGAGCACGGCCGTCAGAGAGCACGGCCGTCAGAGAGCACGGGCGTCAGAGAGCACGGGCGTCAGAGAGCACGGCCGTCAGAGAGCACGGCCGTCAGAGAGCACGGGCGTCAGAGAGCACGGGCGTCAGAGAGCACGGGCGTCAGAGAGCACGGGCGTCAGAGAGCACGGCCGTCAGAGAGCACGGCCGTCAGAGAGCACGGCCGTCAGAGAGCACGGCCGTCAGAGAGCACTGGCGTCAGAGAGCACGGGCGTCACAGAGCACGGGCGTATGAGAGCACGGGCGTCAGAGAGCACGGGCGTCCAGAGAGCACGGGCGTCCAGAAACGCACGGGCGTCAGAGAGCACGGCGGTCAGAGAGCACGGGCGTCAGAGAGCACGGGCGTCAGAGAGCACGGCCGTCAGAGAGCACGGCCGTCAGAGAGCACGGCCGTCAGAGAGCACGGCCGTCAGAGAGCACGGGCGTCAGAGAGCACGGGCGTCAGAGAGCACGGGCGTCAGAGAGCACACCGTCAGAGAGCACGGGCGTCAGAGAGCACGGGCGTCAGAGAGCACGGCCGTCAGAGAGCACGGCCGTCAGAGAGCACGGGCGTCAGAGAGCACGGGCGTCAGAGAGCACGGCCGTCAGAGAGCACGGCCGTCAGAGAGCACGGCCGTCAGAGAGCACGGCCGTCAGAGAGCACGGGCGTCAGAGAGCACGGGCGTCAGAGAGCACGGGCGTCAGAGAGCACGGCTGTCAGAGAGCACGGCTGTCAGAGAGCACGGGCGTCAGAGAGCACGGCCGTCAGAGAGCACGGCCGTCAGAGAGCACGGGCGTCAGAGAGCACGGGCGTCAGAGAGCACGGGCGTCAGAGAGCACGGGCGTCAGAGAGCACGGCTGTCAGAGAGCACGGCTGTCAGAGAGCACGGGCGTCAGAGAGCACGGGCGTCAGAGAGGACGCCATCAGAGAGCACGTGTAGTTGGTTTGAGAATCCACCAAGAATCAACCTTGGCAGAGACTCATTAGTTTGGTTCATGTCCATGCAGAGTCCACCCTTCTACTGTGGATGTTTTTATTATTCAGGGACGCCAACACTAACTCTCTTCTACGTCCACATCCACTGTAGCTCAGAGGAGGAACTGTCCCCCATGTGATAGTTTTCAGAGAGACAGGAGATGTTTAGGACTGACCTTACAGCCCAACAAGAACCCTGCACTCACATCTCTGTGGACCAGATTTGGGTCCATAAAAACCAGGGTTGGGACCAGTTCTTCATGAAGACTCAGGCGTGATACTGTGGTTAGGAATGCTAATGTTTACACCGATCACATGAACCAGACCTTGGGCTCAGGTGTACTCTGACTGAGGCCCCGCCCCCTAATGTGGAACCAACATCAGGGTCTGTATTTTCAACCCCCAATGATTCAAACACATGAATGTTAGAGTAGTAAACACTGAATCTGTGTAGAGCACAGGACAGGAGTCACTGAGGCATGGCCCTCTGTCTGGTGTTGGATAGAAATAAAAGGGTCTGAGGGTCATCAGTCAGCATGGCAGCAGAAATAATCAATACATCCTTTCATCTCTACATTACTGTTGGGGTCAGGCTGTTCACACATTCACGTAAATGTGTCTCAGTCGCTGCTGTTGTTTGTTTTTTCCTCTCGATCAGTGATAACCTAACACACATCCATCTGGTAAACCTCTCATAGACGGCGTCTGGGAAAGGACAAAGCCTTTGGAAAAAACCTCAGAGGGTGATTGGATGAAGGTTCTGTCTGTCACATCTTTACAACCAATCAGAGAAACAAAACACGTGACGTAGCCGCTCCCGAGGAGTAAACTCCATAGAGAACTGTACAACAGTAACCATGGCAACTGTAGACATGTCAGTACATGACTTTTGTGGTTTCTGAAAAGAAAACAACTCACTGCTGTTCTTTGTTCTTCTTTCAATGAAGAAATGTTGTCACGTTCTGATAAAACTGGCGCTTTAGCAGCATCCACGCTAAGCTCTTCCTCCATAACTGCACTGGTCTCTTGCTGCTGCTTGCTTACACCATGACTCCGCGGCGCTTGAAAGTACTGCCCCTTGTCGCTGATTGGTGCTGTCACTTTCTAACCGGGCCCAAACGGTTCAGACGGGAGCTTTGGAGATGGATTCACCGGTGAGAAACATGGAAACGGGCGAATCCATCTGCTTTGAAGGTTATATCAGTGGTTTAATACAGAATAATTCTTTCTTCTTATGCTGCAGCGTTGAAGTGATTCACAGGTTAGAAACACGTCCAGCCATCCACTAACCAGCCAGCAGGTTAGCAGAACAGGCTTCAGACTTTCAGGAAAGATCAATAATGTGATCGATCAACGAGGAAGGGCACACTCAGCATGTTTTTAGACCTCTAATGCTCGTTTGACTCTCCTTATTCATCTAAAGAGCTCAAACAGAGGTGTTGGTCCATCCTGCTGTCACTGTAGAGGCTGTAGCTGCTGGGTTAGCAGTTTTATTCTTACTGTGTTTAAAAATGTCTGTAACACCATCAGGAGACTAAATATCTGAAACAACCATGGTAGAAACAGGCCTGTCTGTGTCTGATAAAGGCCGGCGTGTCAGAGCTCTGACTCCACACTGACGCGCAAACTCGCAGAGGTGATGTTCTATAGGTGGGCAGGGTGACTTCAGGATGTTCTAGCTCCATCTGCTGGTGATAACACTGAACTACACTCACAGAGGTGATGTTCTATAGGTGGGCAGGGTGACTTCAGGATGTTCTAGCTCCATCTGCTGGTGATAACACTGAACTACACTCACAGATCCAGTCAGCAGGTCTACTATGAGGGTGCTGGTTCTTGGTGAATGATGGAGAGGCAGAGCTTTAGCCATCCTACATCCCAACAGATAAGACTACAACTACCATGATGCACTTTGAGTCAACACCTCTGAGACTGAACCCGACATTAGAGGATGTTTAAGACATACACTGGGCCTGGTGTTTGGTGCAAATCAGATAACATTGTAGAAGGAACGTGAAAGGATATTAAATATTAAGAGGCTAATGAACACATGAAGAGGATATTAAAATATTTGGAGGCTGATAAAGTTATCCAGAGGCTGAAAACGTAGATTATTATATTAAAACAGATAGGGCTGAATGATTGGGGAAAAATCTGATTTTTTTCTCAGTTTTATGATTTAATTTGCATCTTGTGCATTTTTTTTAACAAATCCCAGTAATAAACCATTCTACATGAAAACAACCCATCATCAGATAGACCAGGCCGGTGTGTTAGGATCAAGTTAGATGATACATAAAACAATATGAATGACATACTTAGTTTATCTCCTTCAGTCACACTGAATTATTGACTGATTAGTTTACATTCAGTCTTGTTTGCATCATAAGCCCCACTAGGGCTGATCAGTTCTAAAAAATGATCTTTGATTATTTTGACTCCTGCTGCAGATGTGAACTGTTTTATTAGAGGGTATTTTTATGTCACTCATTATTACTAAGAAAAAAATATACAAAAAATAATGAAAACAGGAGTTTTGCAAACTATTCTAAAAAAAGAAAGGAAGTTTAAATGTTTGCACGGTCACTCTGGCACCAACACTCGCCCAGGCTGGTCCCACAGAGTTTAATGGCTGAGGTCAGGACTGCTGGCAGGACGTTCCCTCCTCTCCATCCCAGATTCTGGAGGTAGTCTCTGATAAACCCCGCTCTGTGGGGGTCAGCTATACACCATACGGCTACGGCGTTACCATGGTTACAGATTCTCATCTCCATATCTCTGCATTGAGATCGATGACACTGATGACAGTCAGACACCTGGTAGTCCTCACCTGGGGAACCTGAAGCTCCAAACAAGAGTCACTAGTAGAATCAGCTGTGTGGGATTGGCACAGAAGATCTGGAACATTTTTCCTGGACCAACCCACATCCTCAGCTCTGCTGCTCATTCCTCACATGTTCACACAGATGTGGCTCCATTTAGGATGATGTTACTCTGCATGGTTTAGTCTTTCTCCTTCTGTTTCTGGCCCTCTTCTTCTTGTGTTTTCTGTACTGTGAAGGTTAGAGAGGCACTTTAAAGCTCAGCTCAGGATGTAAATGCTGTAGTGGACATTATCTAACCTCCTAACAGTCCCTATGGTAGTAAATGTTCATTAAAGACTAAATACATGAAGGCCTTAGAGAACTGGAGTCAGGAAAGGAAGGATGGTTGAAAGCTCTATGCCTGATGTTTTTAACCCTTAAAGGCTCTACAGCAGAGCTCTACTGTGAGCAGAAGTCCTAGTTGAACCTTGTTTTATTGTTGTTTTATGTTTTAAATGTGCGCGTCTGATGTTTTTCACCCTGAAACCTCCGTGGCGTCCTCCTGCAGGGTTACCTGTTCATCTCAGTGCTGGTAAACAGCAACAGCGAGCTGATCCGTCTGATCAATAACGCCATCAAGAATGACCTGTCAAGCCGTAACCCCACCTTCATGTGCCTGGCCCTTCACTGCATCGCCAATGTGGGGAGCCGTGAGATGGCTGAGGCCTTCGCCAGCGAGATCCCCCGGATCCTGGTGGCTGGGTGAGTGGACAGGATGGTTTTGTCTGGTTTTATGTGTCGAAGGTAAATCAGGCGTCTGTGACCGATGGCGGCGGTGTGCCTGTGTTGTCTGCAGGGATACCATGGACAGCGTGAAGCAGTCGGCCGCTCTGTGTCTGCTGAGGCTCTACAAGACGTCTCCTGACCTCGTACTGATGGGGGAGTGGACGTCCCGCGTGGTTCACCTGCTCAACGACCAGCACATGGTGAGAGCTCCTGTCCTGGTTATTGATCTGGATTGACAGAAAAGGTGTCTGACACGATGATGACGGCTGTGTGTGCGTGTGTTTTAGGGGGTGGTGACAGCAGCCATCTCTCTCATCACGTGTCTGAGCCAGAAGAATCCGGATGAGTTTAAGACCTGCGTGTCCCTGGCCGTGTCCCGACTCAGCAGGGTGAGTATCTGAGAGAAATTTGGTGGGAGTCCTGGAACAGACAGAGTAAATGTGTGATTCTCTAGTGTAGTGAAGCTTTAGACCAGTGATACTCAACGTGTGGCTGTTCTCCGTCTTCATTTGAAACATTATTCCCCCAGAAAACGTTAAAAAAGGGGAACTGACTTCAGAAATTATCCATTAGACGTCACAATCAGTTTGAATCCCCACAATAATACAGTTGGCTGTAATTTTCAACCATTATTTTTTTGTCTGTTGTATGTTGTAGATTTATGTTGCCCTTATTTGCATTTTTTGCTTTTATTTCAGATTTTTTGCTACTGTTAATCCATTTTACTACTTCTATCCCATTTTTGCCAACAGTTATTTTGCCTCTTTTATCCTGCTTTTTGCTATTTGCAATTTTTTTTTCGTTTTTTGCCACTTTTTCACCCATTTAAGCCGATTTTGCCATTACATGCCACTGTTTTCAGCATTCTTGCCACTCTTTGCTGGTTTTTGCCCATTTTAGCCACTTTTACACTCATTTTTTGCCATGTTTTTGCTGTTTTTAGCCATTTTTTGCCACCTGTAACTAATTTTTTGGTAAATTCTCATCCCTTTTTCCCACTTACTGCCCTATTCTGACACTTTTTCTCCCTGTTTTGCCGATTTTCGCCCACTTTATGCCATTTTATGCCTACTGTGCCCCTTTTTCGCTCCTTTTTGCCACTTTTTAGCAGCTGTTTGACCATTATTTACCACCTTGTACTTATTTTTATAGCCACTTGAATCAGTTTTTGCCACTTTTCACCACTTAAATTGTGGCTCTGCGAAATTATTTGCCACCTTCTACGAATTTTCACAGTGAAGGCAAATAAAAAGGCATTGGACCCAGTGTCGGAGTGCGTGATGTTTTTTTTTTTGGATTACGGATCTGAAAAAAACGCATCCGAAAATAATGATCCCAGTGTGAAAAGACCTTTACAAAGGCATTTTCAACAGTTTGTCTCTTTGGTTGAACAGGGTTGTTTTAGAGGGTGTTTTCAGTGGAACGGTGGTGTTGTTTTCTCCCCACCCTGCCTACACCTGTCTGTCTCCTGGAGGACGCTGTTAGTGTATTTCTTCCAGAGGCGGTCCAGCAGCAGCAGAGCCTTCCTTTACTTCCTCTCTGACCCCTCTCTTCTACAGATCGTGTCGTCGGCCTCCACTGACCTGCAGGATTACACCTACTACTTCGTCCCTGCACCGTGGCTCTCCTGCAAGCTGCTGCGCCTGCTGCAGTGCTACCCTCCGCCAGAAGATGGCGCTGTGAAAGGCCGTCTGGTGGAGTGTCTGGAGACTATCCTAAATAAGGCCCAGGAGCCCCCCAAGTCCAAGAAGGTTCAGCACTCCAATGCCAAGAACGCCATCCTGTTTGAGGCGATCTCTCTCATCATCCACTACGACAGGTGGGCGGAAATATGAACCAGTCAGGTCACTGTTTATAACCACATCATCATCAGTTTATCTGCAGTGTCTGATGGTTCTAATAGAACATTTAGGTTAGAGCTAATCTGTTCTGCTGATGGACGTGTCATTCCTTTTTCTCTGCAGCGAGCCCAACCTGCTGGTGCGAGCGTGTAACCAGCTGGGCCAGTTCTTGCAGCACAGAGAGACTAATCTGCGGTACCTGGCCCTGGAGAGCATGTGCACTCTGGCCAGCTCCGAGTTTTCCCACGAAGCAGTCAAGACGCACATCGAGACCGTCATCAACGCCCTCAAGGTGGCGCTAAAGACTCAGTCTCTGCACACATCAGGACTAAAACAACATCCTCCAGTCATTAGTGGAGCTGTATTTAACATGCCAACAGTTAACCACACCCAGTAACCTTCTGATCGCTCTCTCTGCAGACCGAGAGGGACGTGAGCGTTCGACAGAGAGCGGCCGACCTGCTGTACGCCATGTGTGACCGCAGCAACGCCAAGCAGATCGTAGCGGAGATGCTGAGCTACCTGGAGACAGCAGACTACTCCATCAGAGAGGAGATGGTGGGGCAGAGACTGAGGATCCATTCAGAGCTCCTCTAACTCCTGTGATCAGATCTGATGGGTGGTGTCTTCCTCCTGCAGGTGCTGAAGGTCGCCATCCTCGCAGAGAAGTATGCCGTGGATTACTCCTGGTACGTGGACACCATCCTGAACCTCATCCGCATCGCTGGAGACTACGTCAGCGAGGAGGTTTGGTACCGTGTCATTCAGATCGTCATCAACCGAGACGACGTGCAGGGCTACGCCGCCAAGACGGTCTTTGAGGTGGGACCAGGCTTCTTTACCATGAATACAGACGAATGAGGACTCCTCTTTAGTGTGGATTTATTCTGATGATTCTGCATCACATCTAAAAACAGCTGTTAGATTCACCTTATTATACAGGTGTGACTTTACCTGATCCACCTGTTGGAGATCTCTATTCTCATGTTGTTACAGATTTTACTGCACAGACCCTGAAGCATCATCAGTAGCAGCTTTTGTGCTCTTAGATAAGATTCTTTTGACTTTATCTTGAGTAGATTCATAGAGCAGTAGTTTCTACCTTGGTAAATTCAGACTAAAGTAACAGGTTGTTCTGGAGTACAGCAGTCTTGTGTTTTTCCCCTCCTGCTGTACCGTGTGGTTTGTTCTTGGTGTTAAATGTCTGTAAGTGTGCTAAAATGCTAAACCAGTCACTAATGGCCGTGTTCCTCTGGTCGTCTGCTGCAGGCCTTGCAGGCTCCGGCCTGCCATGAGAACATGGTGAAGGTCGGAGGTTATATCCTGGGAGAGTTTGGAAACCTTATTGCTGGTGACCCTCGGTCCAGGTACGCCTGTTTTAAGGCTGCTGAAGCATCGAACTGCTGTTGATGATGATGAGTAATAACCATGCTGTCTTCTCTCTCAGCCCTCTGGTCCAGTTTAACCTTCTTCATTCCAAGTTCCACCTGTGCTCGGTGCCGACCCGTGCCCTGCTGCTGTCCGCCTACATCAAGTTCATCAACCTGTTCCCAGAGACCAAGGCCACCATCCAGGAGGTTCTGCGCTGCGACAGCCAGATCCGAAACTCAGACGTGGAGCTGCAGCAGAGAGCCGTGGAGTACCTGAAGCTGTCCTCCATCGCCAGCACCGACGTCCTGGTGGGTGCTGAGGGATAGCCCTGATCGTTAGCTTAATGTCAGCCCTGCGGTCTTCACTGTCGTCGTCTGTCCCCGCAGGCCACCGTCCTGGAGGAGATGCCGCCCTTCCCAGAGAGGGAGTCGTCCATCCTGGCTAAACTGAAGAAGAAGAAGGGCCCAGGAGCCGTCTCCGTGACAGAGCTGGAGGACAACAAGAGGGAGGGCGGGGAGCTGAATGGAGGGGCCGACCGGGGGCCCGACACTTCAGCCATGGCGGCCTCCAACGCGGTGAGCGTGCTCCGTGTATATTTACTGTTAAATTCTTCGACTGTCATGGTCCTAATCCGTCTCTCTGCTCTCCTCCAGTCCACCCCGTCTCCGTCTGCAGACCTCCTGGGGATCCGTTCTGCTGCTCCTGTCGGTGCTGCTCCAGCCAGCGCTGGCAGCCTATTGGTGGATGTGTTCTCTGAGGCGGGGCCTGCGGCGCCCTCTGCTGCTGTGAACGATGACGGCTTCCTCAGGTAAACGCTCTTTATCGGTAGATGTGGAGACGCTGGCATCTGAGACAGAAACATAATCCTGCAGGGATCGATCTGTGAAGAGGAATATTAGATCAAACAAAGTCATCAATAATGTGGCCTCAGATTGAACCATGAAAACACTAGTTAGTGACCAGTCAAACCATTCTACAGTGGCCTTCCCAGTCTGACCTGTTAGCCTCTTATTCAGCCGACTCCATGATGAAGCTTCCTCTCTCAGAAACATGGAATAATCAGAAAGTTAGCGTACCATCAAATCTGGTGTATAAGTCTAACTTTAGTACCTCTGTACCCCATGTGTCCTAAATACCAGTCTGACCAGTATACCAGTATAAATACAGAGACCATTACAGCCACAGGTTTAGCTTCCATCATCCTCCCGATGGAAAGGCTCCTATCAGTGCAGATGGATCTGATTCAGAACAACGCTGACCTGCTAGGGTTGGTGCCACTTTTTACCGTCTTTTCTCTGTTATGAGATCAGAGTGCTGCATTTAAAGAAACGTGGAGTAAACTCTTCAGTAAATAAAGGGTGTGGAGATTCTTCATAAAGAGCTGGGCAGTGTGAGTCCTAGACTGTGAGTCTGTCTCAGCTATCACCACAGGCTGAGTCTAATATTACAGTTAGCTAACTCCATACAGAGGAAACAGACGAGCCACTCAGAAAAAGCTCGCTGTGACTCAGGAAACGGGTTTAACCTCTCTGGAGTCTACTAAAGGAACAGACTGGTTTAAACAGACTGAGGCTGGTACAGCAGGTGGACTTACACTCCAGATGTCCTGTTTAGACACCAGGAGGATCCTCTCTGTCAGTAACAAAGCTGATGAAGAGAACGCATCCCCCTCAGAGTCTGTGATACCAGCAGACGGTCAGGATGATGGAGCTCTGTGAACACTGCAGGGTTTCCTGTCTCTAACTTTGACTTGTGTTGTTGTGTGGCGTGTCTGTGCTGTTTAACTTACACAGCTAACTGTAACGTGTCTCTGCTGTTGGATCTGTCTTTCTTTGCTCTATCTTTGTCTGATGAGGACCTGTCGACCAGGAGACGCTTTAATCACACGTTAGAAACTCTGGTTTTATTGTCTGAAAAACCTCCTTCAGTACATGGTCGGACACAGTGGTTCTGTTAGAGACCGCTGATGTAAAAATTACAGCTAACTCTGAGCCAGACCTTTAAAACAAGAGTTTAACATTTACAGATGTCCTCTCTGCCCGCTAACAAACCGTCTCTCTGATTCAGCCCTGAGGTGTCCCGTAAACCAGCGTTACCTGGATCCTTAACTCACATCAGATCCCATCAGTGGGCCATGCCACAACACCTCCAACTGTTTGGTCTGCAGTCAGACCAGTATAGAGGATCCTGGTCTAACAGAGGCGTTAGTAGGTGGACCTCAGGATGTCAGACCAGTATAGAGGATCCTGGTCTAACAGAGGCATTAGTAGGTGGACCTCAGGATGTCAGACCAGTATAGAGGATCCTGGTCTAACAGAGGCGTTAGTAGGTGGACCTCAGGATGTCAGACCAGTATAGAGGATCCTGGTCTAACAGAGGCATTAGTAGGTGGACCTCAGGATGTCAGACCAGTATAGAGGATCCTGGTCTAACAGAGGCGTTAGTAGGTGGACCTCAGGATGTCAGACCAGTATAGAGGATCCTGGTCTAACAGAGGCATTAGTAGGTGGACCTCAGGATGTCAGACCAGTATAGAGGATCCTGGTCTAACAGAGGCGTTAGTAGGTGGACCTCAGGATGTCAGACCAGTATAGAGGATCCTGGTCTAACAGAGGCGTTAGTAGGTGGACCTCAGGATGTCAGACCAGTATAGAGGATCCTGGTCTAACAGAGGCGTTAGTAGGTGGACCTCAGGATGTCAGACCAGTATAGAGGATCCTGGTCTAACAGAGGCATTAGTAGGTGGACCTCAGGATGTCAGACCAGTATAGAGGATCCTGGTCTAACAGAGGCATTAGTAGGTGGACCTCAGGATGTCAGACCAGTATAAAGGATCCTGGTCTAACAGAGGCGTTAGTAGGTGGACCTCAGGATGTCAGACCAGTATAAAGGATCCTGGTCTAACAGAGGCGTTAGTAGGTGGACCTCAGGATGTCAGACCAGTATAGAGGATCCTGGTCTAACAGAGGTGTTAGTAGATGTGGTGGACCTCAGGATGTCAGACCAGTATAGAGGATCCTGGTCTAACAGAGGCGTTAGTAGGTGGCCCTCAGGATGTCAGACCAGTATAGAGGATCCTGGTCTAACAGAGGCGTTAGTAGATGTGGTGGTCCTCAGGATGTCAGACCAGTATAGAGGATCCTGGTCTAACAGAGGCATTAGTAGGTGGACCTCAGGATGTCAGACCAGTATAGAGGATCCTGGTCTAACAGAGGCATTAGTAGGTGGACCTCAGGATGTCAGACCAGTATAGAGGATCCTGGTCTAACAGAGGCGTTAGTAGGTGGACCTCAGGATGTCAGACCAGTATAGAGGATCCTGGTCTAACAGAGGCATTAGTAGGTGGACCTCAGGATGTCAGACCAGTATAGAGGATCCTGGTCTAACAGAGGCATTAGTAGGTGGACCTCAGGATGTCAGACCAGTATAGAGGATCCTGGTCTAACAGAGGCGTTAGTAGGTGGACCTCAGGATGTCAGACCAGTATAGAGGATCCTGGTCTAACAGAGGCATTAGTAGGTGGACCTCAGGATGTCAGACCAGTATAGAGGATCCTGGTCTAACAGAGGCATTAGTAGGTGGACCTCAGGATGTCAGACCAGTATAGAGGATCCTGGTCTAACAGAGGCGTTAGTAGGTGGACCTCAGGATGTCAGACCAGTATAGAGGATCCTGGTCTAACAGAGGCGTTAGTAGGTGGACCTCAGGATGTCAGACCAGTATAGAGGATCCTGGTCTAACAGAGGCGTTAGTAGGTGGACCTCAGGATGTCAGACCAGTATAGAGGATCCTGGTCTAACAGAGGCATTAGTAGGTGGACCTCAGGATGTCAGACCAGTATAGAGGATCCTGGTCTAACAGAGGCGTTAGTAGGTGGCCCTCAGGATGTCAGACCAGTATAGAGGATCCTGGTCTAACAGAGACGTTAGTAAATGTGGTGGACCTAAGGATGTCAGACCAGTATAGAGGATCCTGGTCTAACAGAGGCGTTAGTAGATGTGGTGGTCCTCAGGATGTCAGACCAGTATAGAGGATCCTGGTCTAAAAGAGGCGTTAGTAGATGTGGTGGTCCTCAGGATGTCAGACCAGTATAGAGGATCCTGGTCTAACAGAGGCGTTAGTAGGTGGCCCTCAGGATGTCAGACCAGTATAGAGGATCCTGGTCTAACAGAGGCATTAGTAGGTGGACCTCAGGATGTCAGACCAGTATAGAGGATCCTGGTCTAACAGAGGCATTAGTAGGTGGACCTCAGGATGTCAGACCAGTATAGAGGATCCTGGTCTAACAGAGGCGTTAGTAGGTGGACCTCAGGATGTCAGACCAGTATAGAGGATCCTGGTCTAACAGAGGCGTTAGTAGATGTGGTGGACCTCAGGATGTCAGACCAGTATAGAGGATCCTGGTCTAACAGAGGCGTTAGTAGGTGGCCCTCAGGATGTCAGACCAGTATAGAGGATCCTGGTCTAACAGAGGCGTTAGTAGATGTGGTGGTCCTCAGGATGTCAGACCAGTATAGAGGATCCTGGTCTAACAGAGGCGTTAGTAGGTGGCCCTCAGGATGTCAGACCAGTATAGAGGATCCTGGTCTAACAGAGGCGTTAGTAGGTGGACCTCAGGATGTCAGACCAGTATAGAGGATCCTGGTCTAACAGAGGCATTAGTAGGTGGACCTCAGGATGTCAGACCAGTATAGAGGATCCTGGTCTAACAGAGGCATTAGTAGGTGGACCTCAGGATGTCAGACCAGTATAGAGGATCCTGGTCTAACAGAGGCGTTAGTAGGTGGACCTCAGGATGTCAGACCAGTATAGAGGATCCTGGTCTAACAGAGGCGTTAGTAGGTGGACCTCAGGATGTCAGACCAGTATAGAGGATCCTGGTCTAACAGGGGCGTTAGTAGATGTGGTGGCCCTCAGGATGTCAGACCAGTATAGAGGATCCTGGTCTAACAGAGGCGTTAGTAGGTGGCCCTCAGGATGTCAGACCAGTATAGAGGATCCTGGTCTAACAGAGGCGTTAGTAGGTGGACCTCAGGATGTCAGACCAGTATAGAGGATCCTGGTCTAACAGAGGCGTTAGTAGGTGGACCTCAGGATGTCAGACCAGTATAGAGGATCCTGGTCTAACAGAGGTGTTAGTAGATGTGGTGGACCTCAGGATGTCAGACCAGTATAGAGGATCCTGGTCTAACAGAGGCGTTAGTAGGTGGACCTCAGGATGTCAGACCAGTATAGAGGATCCTGGTCTAACAGAGGCGTTAGTAGATGTGGTGGTCCTCAGGATGTCAGACCAGTATAGAGGATCCTGGTCTAACAGAGGCATTAGTAGGTGGACCTCAGGATGTCAGACCAGTATAGAGGATCCTGGTCTAACAGAGGCGTTAGTAGGTGGACCTCAGGATGTCAGACCAGTATAGAGGATCCTGGTCTAACAGAGGCGTTAGTAGGTGGACCTCAGGATGTCAGACCAGTATAGAGGATCCTGGTCTAACAGAGGCGTTAGTAGATGTGGTGGACCTCAGGATGTCAGACCAGTATAGAGGATCCTGGTCTAACAGAGGCGTTAGTAGATGTCCCTCAGGAGTTCAGACCAGAAAAGAGTATACTAGTCTAAAAGAGGCGTTAGTAGAGGTGGCCCTCAGGATGTCAGACCAGTATAGAGGATCCTGGTCTAACAGAGGCATTAGTAGGTGGACCTCAGGATGTCAGACCAGTATAGAGGATCCTGGTCTAACAGAGGCATTAGTAGGTGGACCTCAGGATGTCAGACCAGTATAGAGGATCCTGGTCTAACAGAGGCGTTCGTAGTTGGCCCTCAGGAAGACAGACCAGTATAGAGGATCCTGGTCTAACAGAGGCGTTAGTAGATGTGGTGGAGCTCATGATTTCAGAACAGTATATAGGATCCTGGTATAACAGAGGAGTTAGTAGGTGGACCTCAGGATGTCAGACCAGTATAGAGGATCCTGGTCTAACAGAGGCGTTAGTAGGTGGACCTCAGGATGTCAGACCAGTATAGAGGATCCTGGTCTAACAGAGGCGTTAGTAGATGTGGTGGCCCTCAGGATGTCAGACCAGTATAGAGGATCCTGGTCTAACAGAGGCGTTAGTAGGTGGACCTCAGGATGTCAGACCAGTATAGAGGATCCTGGTCTAACAGAGGCATTAGTAGGTGGACCTCAGGATGTCAGACCAGTATAGAGGATCCTGGTCTAACAGAGGCATTAGTAGGTGGACCTCAGGATGTCAGACCAGTATAGAGGATCCTGGTCTAACAGAGGCGTTAGTAGGTGGACCTCAGGATGTCAGACCAGTATAGAGGATCCTGGTCTAACAGAGGCGTTAGTAGGTGGACCTCAGGATGTCAGACCAGTATAGAGGATCCTGGTCTAACAGAGGCGTTAGTAGGTGGACCTCAGGATGTCAGACCAGTATAGAGGATCCTGGTCTAACAGAGACGTTAGTAAATGTGGTGGACCTAAGGATGTCAGACCAGTATAGAGGATCCTGGTCTAACAGAGGCGTTAGTAGATGTGGTGGTCCTCAGGATGTCAGACCAGTATAGAGGATCCTGGTCTAACAGAGGCGTTAGTAGATGTGGTGGTCCTCAGGATGTCAGACCAGTATAGAGGATCCTGGTCTAACAGAGGCATTAGTAGGTGGACCTCAGGATGTCAGACCAGTATAGAGGATCCTGGTCTAACAGAGGCATTAGTAGGTGGACCTCAGGATGTCAGACCAGTATAGAGGATCCTGGTCTAACAGAGGCGTTAGTAGGTGGACCTCAGGATGTCAGACCAGTATAGAGGATCCTGGTCTAACAGAGGCGTTAGTAGGTGGACCTCAGGATGTCAGACCAGTATAGAGGATCCTGGTCTAACAGAGGTGTTAGTAGATGTGGTGGACCTCAGGATGTCAGACCAGTATAGAGGATCCTGGTCTAACAGAGGCGTTAGTAGGTGGACCTCAGGATGTCAGACCAGTATAGAGGATCCTGGTCTAACAGAGGCGTTAGTAGATGTGGTGGTCCTCAGGATGTCAGACCAGTATAGAGGATCCTGGTCTAACAGAGGCATTAGTAGGTGGACCTCAGGATGTCAGACCAGTATAGAGGATCCTGGTCTAACAGAGGCATTAGTAGGTGGACCTCAGGATGTCAGACCAGTATAGAGGATCCTGGTCTAACAGAGGCGTTAGTAGGTGGACCTCAGGATGTCAGACCAGTATAGAGGATCCTGGTCTAACAGAGGCGGTAGGAGATGTGGTGGTCTCAGGATGTCAGACCAGTATAGAGGATCCTGGTCTAACAGAGAGGCATTAGTCGGTGGACCTCAGGATGTCAGACCAGTATAGAGGATCCTGGTCTAACAGAGGCGTTAGTAGGTGGACCTCAGGATGTCAGACCAGTATAGAGGATCCTGGTCTAACAGAGGCGTTAGTAGGTGGACCTCAGGATGTCAGACCAGTATAGAGGATCCTGGTCTAACAGAGGCGTTAGTAGATGTGGTGGCCCTCAGGATGTCAGACCAGTATAGAGGATCCTGGTCTAACAGAGGCGTTAGTAGATGGACCTCAGGATGTCAGACCAGTATAGAGGATCCTGGTCTAACAGAGGCGTTAGTAGGTGGACCTCAGGATGTCAGACCAGTATAGAGGATCCTGGTCTAACAGAGGCATTAGTAGGTGGACCTCAGGATGTCAGACCAGTATAGACGATCCTGGTCTAACAGAGGCGTTAGTAGGTGGCCCTCAGGATGTCAGACCAGTATAGAGGATCCTGGTCTAACAGAGGCGTTAGTAGGTGGCCCTCAGGATGTCAGACCAGTATAGAGGATCCTGGTCTAACAGGGGCGTTAGTAGATGTGGTGGCCCTCAGGATGTCAGACCAGTATAGAGGATCCTGGTCTAACAGAGGCGTTAGTAGGTGGCCCTCAGGATGTCAGACCAGTATAGAGGATCCTGGTCTAACAGAGGCGTTAGTAGGTGGACCTCAGGATGTCAGACCAGTATAGAGGATCCTGGTCTAACAGAGGCATTAGTAGGTGGACCTCAGGATGTCAGACCAGTATAGAGGATCCTGGTCTAACAGAGGCGTTAGTAGGTGGACCTCAGGATGTCAGACCAGTATAGAGGATCCTGGTCTAACAGAGGCGTTAGTAGGTGGCCCTCAGGATGTCAGACCAGTATAGAGGATCCTGGTCTAACAGGGGCGTTAGTAGGTGGCCCTCAGGATGTCAGACCAGTATAGAGGATCCTGGTCTAACAGGGGCGTTAGTAGATGTGGTGGCCCTCAGGATGTCAGACCAGTATAGAGGATCCTGGTCTAACAGAGGTGTTAGTAGATGTGGTGGACCTCAGGATGTCAGACCAGTATAGAGGATCCTGGTCTAACAGAGGCGTTAGTAGGTGGCCCTCAGGATGTCAGACCAGTATAGAGGATCCTGGTCTAACAGAGGCGTTAGTAGGTGGACCTCAGGATGTCAGACCAGTATAGAGGATCCTGGTCTAACAGAGGTGTTAGTAGATGTGGTGGCCCTCAGGATGTCAGACCAGTATAGAGGATCCTGGTCTAACAGAGGCATTAGTAGGTGGACCTCAGGATGTCAGACCAGTATAGAGGATCCTGGTCTAACAGAGGCATTAGTAGGTGGACCTCAGGATGTCAGACCAGTATAGAGGATCCTGGTCTAACAGAGGCGTTAGTAGGTGGACCTCAGGATGTCAGACCAGTATAGAGGATCCTGGTCTAACAGAGGCGTTAGTAGGTGGACCTCAGGATGTCAGACCAGTATAGAGGATCCTGGTCTAACAGAGGCATTAGTAGGTGGACCTCAGGATGTCAGACCAGTATAGAGGATCCTGGTCTAACAGAGGCGTTAGTAGGTGGACCTCAGGATGTCAGACCAGTATAGAGGATCCTGGTCTAACAGAGGCGTTAGTAGGTGGACCTCAGGATGTCAGACCAGTATAGAGGATCCTGGTCTAACAGAGGCGTTAGTAGATGTGGTGGCCCTCAGGATGTCAGACCAGTATAGAGGATCCTGGTCTAACAGAGGCATTAGTAGGTGGACCTCAGGATGTCAGACCAGTATAGAGGATCCTGGTCTAACAGAGGCATTAGTAGGTGGACCTCAGGATGTCAGACCAGTATAGAGGATCCTGGTCTAACAGAGGCGTTAGTAGGTGGACCTCAGGATGTCAGACCAGTATAGAGGATCCTGGTCTAACAGAGGCGTTAGTAGATGTGGTGGTCCTCAGGATGTCAGACCAGTATAGAGGATCCTGGTCTAACAGAGGCGTTAGTAGGTGGACCTCAGGATACTGCAGTGTAACCTGCATCGTATTTTAAAAGTAAAGCGCTACCTCTGACCACTTCCTGTCAGCCAAGATTGTTTTGTTGATACAGCGAGCTGCTACCGATGTCATTACCCTCATGAGTGCAATGCTGTGTTCACGTCTGGCATGGAAAATTGACTACTCTTCCAGTCACAAGGATGCATTTAGGTACCTAAACATGGTACCGTTGGGTTTAGGTGAATCATAACCATAAAAGTACTGACATCGGTAACGTCCCTAGTGTCCGTGGACGTCTGGTTTGACATCGGTAACGTCCCTAGCGTCCATGGTCGTCTGGTTTGACATCGGTAACGTCCCTAGTGTCCGTGGTCGTCTGGTCTGACATCGGTAACGTCCCTAGTGTCCGTGGTCGTCTGGTTTGACATCGGTAACGTCCCTAGTGTCCGTGGTCGTCTGGTTTGACATCGGTAACGTCCCTAGTGTCCGTGGTCGTCTGGTTTGACATCGGTAACGTCCCTAGTGTCCGTGGTCGTCTGGTCTGACATCGGTAACGTCCCTCGTGTCCGTGGTCGTCTGGTCTGACATCGGTAACGTCCCTAGTGTCCATGGTCGTCAGGTCCTCTACACTATGTCTGTTCTTTATCTTGCTGTGTTTGTGACTGTCTTTCGTCTTTTTTTCTCTTCCTCCCTTCTCTCCATTTCCCTTTGTGTGTGTGAATGTGCGTGTGCGCGCGCCTGTGTGTGTTTTGATCTGAATGTGCGTCCGTCTCCTGTCCTCTTCCGTGATTGGACATTGACAGAGATCTGGAACAGCCCACCGAGACCTCTGACTCCCTATTGGTGGAGGGTTCTGGTGACTCGGAGTAAGGGCCTGTAGTTGGATAGAAAACTACAAACATGGCGGCTCTGCTCCGTGTTTGTAGGACAGGCTGTGTGTCTTTAAATGAACATGTGTTGGTTTGAAATTTGAAGTACTGAGGGGGCGGGGCTTGATGCTCATGAGCCGTCTACTGAACACATGAGGGTCTTTCTACTGTGGTACCGGCTCTGCAAAGCTAGCCTTATTCTCCATCATTAATCCTACCTGTGGTTCGGGGCAGTTTATGGAACTACTAATACTGGAACTACTAATACTGGAACCACTAATACTGGAATTATGAATACTGGAATTATTAATACTGGAATTATTAATACTGGAATTACTAATACTGGAATTATTAATACAGGAATTACTAATACAGGAATTACTAATACTGGAATTATTAATACTGGAATTATTAATACTGGAATTACTAATACTGGAATTATTAATACAGGAATTACTAATACAGGAATTACTAATACTGGAATTATTAATACAGGAATTACTAATACTGGAATTACTAATACTGGAATTATTAATACTGGAATTACTAATACTGGAATTACTAATACTGGAATTATTAATTCAGGAATTACTAATACTGGAATTACTAATACTGGAATTATTAATACAGGAATTACTAATACTGGAATTATTAATACTGGAATTACTAATACTGGAATTATTAATACTGGAATTGCTAATACTGGAATTACTAATACTGGAATTATTAATACTGGAATTGCTAATACTGGAATTACTAATAGTGGAATTACTAATACTGGAGTTATTAATACTGGAATTGCTAATACTGGAAATACTAATACTGGAATTGCTAATACTGGAATTACTAATACTGGAATTATTAATACTGGAATTACTAATACTGGAATTATTAATACTGGAATTGCTAATACTGGAATTACTTATACTGGAATTATTAATACTGGAATTGCTAATACTGGAATTGCTAATACTTTGATTACTAATACTGGAATTGCTAATACTGGAATTACTAATACTGGAATTACTAATACTGGAATTATTAATACTGGAATTGCTAATACTGGAATTGCTAATACTGGAATAACTAATACTGGAATTACTAATACTGGAATTATTAATACTGGAATTACTAATACTGGAATTATTAATACTGGAATTGCTAATGCTGGAATTACTAATACTGGAATTACTAATACTGGAATTATTAATACTGGAATTGCTAATACTGGAATTACTAATACTGGAATTACTAATACTGGAATTATTAATACAGGAATTACTAATACTTGAATTACTAATACTGGAATAACTAATACTGGAATTACTAATACTGGAATTATTAATACTGGAATTGCTAATACTGGAATTGCTAATACTGGAATAACTAATACTGGAATTACTAATACTGGAATTATTAATACAGGAATTACTAATACTGGAATTATTGATACTGGAATTGCTAATGCTGGAATTACTAATACTGGAATTACTAATACTGGAATTATTAATACTGGAATTGCTAATACTGGAATTACTAATACTGGAATTACTAATACTGGAATTATTAATACAGGAATTACTAATACTGGAATTATTAATACTGGAATAACTAATACTGGAATTATTAATACTGGAATAACTAATACTGGAATTATTAATACTGGAATAACTAATACTGGATTTATTAATACTGGAATAACTAATACTGGAATAACTAATACTGGAATAAGTAATACTGGAATTATTAATACTGGAATTATTAATACTGGAATTGCTAATACTGGAATTACTAATACTGGAATTACTAATACTGGAATTATTAATACTGGAATAACTAATACTGGAATTACTAATACTGGAATTATTAATACAGGAATTACTAATACTGGAATTTTTAATACTGGAATTACTAATACTGGAATTATTAATTCTTGAATTGCTAATACTGGAATTATTAATACTGGAATAACTAATACTGGAATTATTAATACTGGAATAACTAATACTGGAATAACTAATACTGGAATTATTAATACTGGAATAACTAATACTGGATTTATTAGTACTGGAATAACTAATACTGGAATAACTAATACTGGAATTATTAATACTGGAATTACTAATACTGGAATTACTAATACTGGAACTATTAATTAGGGTCTAACATTAATGGTTGTCCGAATGCCCGGGGCAACTTCAAAAAGCCGACAGGCAAGCACGACTCTGAGCTTTTGTATTCATTAATTTTATTATTTTCCTCTCTTGTTTCTGTTAATACGGAGCCCCTGAGTAGCCAGGTGCAGTGTGTCGCTGTCTCCATTGGCTGAGCGTGTCTGCTGACATGCAGACAGCTGCACAAACTTTAACTAAAAACCTTTATGAAGGAAAACACTGTCATCAGTAAAGATTCATGGTAGGTCACATCAATAAACCTGTTACCCACCTAAAGCAGACAGGCTTTAACTTCCAAATATAAGCGTTTATCATTTTAAATCCGTATTTTATTACTGTCGGATGTGCTCGAAGGAGGAGTGTGTGTGAGAGAAGAGAGCAGAGGAAGTCCGCTGGTGCTGTGTCTCTTCAGTTTGCTCATTCATTAAGGTGTGCTGTCATGGTTAATCTGAAGCTTCCCATTTCCTCGTTTTAATTTTGTCTCCAGCCACATCCTGCCGATGCTCTCTCACACCCAGATCTTTTGCTGATGCGCGTCACACACACGGATCACACGTGGAGATAACATCATATCTAGTGGAAGTTGTTCAAACGTGGGTGTTTAATTGGATCTTTAATGCACTAATGATCATAAATATAGTATAGTATAATAGTCTAAAGAGCAGAAATATAAAACCAAAGCTCCAGCATGAGGCAGGGAGAAACGATGTTTCTGGAGAGCTGCAGGTGTGAGGCAGGGCTGGTTTTAGTCATTTGGAGGCCCAGGGCAAAGACCAATATGAGGCCCCTCCCCCTTTTACTAATGGCCCCTCCCCCTTTAACTAAAGAATTAAAAATGAGTGGAAAAAATTAGAAAGCATCTCTTTTATGTTAATAAAGCCACAGAACTCCAGTAAATGCCCCAGTGTGAGATTTAAATACCCAAATAGCCAACCATCATTCATCATTTTCTTTGAAAAGCATCTCAGAGCTCAAACTCAGCTCATTCTAATATCTTAAAAAATCTTTAGGCCAGGTGAACTTTTTAACGCTGGTGTTGAACCAAAGACTGTTATCTCCAAAATGATCACTTTAAAGGGAATGAAAAGTTTATAATTTATAAAATGATATAAATATGATTTATAAAAACAAATTAAGATCATGAAAAATTGAGATCCAAGGTTTGTCTGATGTCAGTGATAAAATAAATAAATGCTCATTATCAGTGACAGATTGGCTCTTCTGACTCTACACAGACATTTGTACCCCATTTAACCTCATAATTATCCACCAATCCCCTGTTTTATTTCATTTCAACTACAGATTAACTGATTATTATCTACCTTACATTCCCGGTTTGTATTGTGGCTCTCACTAAAGTATTTTTTAGATAATGTGGCTCTTTGGTAGAATAAGGTTGAGTACCACTGGTCTTACTGTTACAGTTACAGGGTGGAACTGTGAAATAGCCCTTTAAAGGGGCACTAATGTAGTTTTGGGGAAGACATTTTTAATCAAACAAGAAAAATCTTCATTTGTTGATTTTCACGTGTCAGCAAAATGTTTTCAGTTTCCTGATGAATAAACCAAATAAAAACAGAAGAAAAGCACCATTTAAGACTTGGTGCATATGTAGCAGACCCCACCTCTCTAGTGTCAGTGTTTTGCTGACCTCATTTTCCTCTGAGAATAGTTGGGTTCATCTGTTAGGAAAAAAATATTTCTGAGTTTGTATTATTACCTTATTAGTATTATAAATATGAAACTCCTGAGTTTGAAATTTCTTTGGAAAACAACCTGGTGCAGCTTCTACGTTGCACTTATCTGTACAAAGTTGAATATAATTTTCAGTGGGCTAACACATAGCTAATAAATACAGTTTTCTTTAGAAAGAAGTGTTGTGTTTTGCTTTCCACAGTCGACAGGCAATGGATTTTAGTTCTAAGTATGTTGTGAGCAAAGTGTATGCACTTGACAGCCAGAAAAAGAACCTCCTGGACAGGGCAAGTAGGAATTTAGATGGGGCAAGTAGATTTGGGAAGCACTTGCCCTGAAGGGCAAGTAGGAAAAAAACCTTAACATCAGACCCTGCTAATACTGGACTTATTAATTAGAGCTGTGAAAAAATATCGATACGGCAATATATTGCGATACTTTGTCATGCGATACAATATCAATACTTCAACTCTTAATATCGATTTTTTTGTAAAAAATGAAAAATATATATTTTAGCTGAGTTGTTAGCAAAATACCGCACCTCCACTGCTGTAGATGGCGCCGAAGAGCTACTCTGTTGTATGTCGCTGCAGCATTTCCTGTAGAAGCAGTCAGAGTGCATAGGTGAAAGGCGCAAACATGGCAGACAAAATAACAACACCTGCACAATTCAAAGCAGACGTTTGGAAGCATTTTGACTTCAAAGTTAAAACGGGGAGCACAAACAGCGAGTAAGAGAAAGCAAAGGACGTTTGCAAGCTCTGTCTTGCTGCCGTGAAACATAGCAGGAACACCACCAATGTATTGTGTGATTTACATATACATCATGTCTATATTTTTCTTAGTTAACCGTGTAGAGTATCACAATATATCACAATATCATGATATCCTGATATATCGTGATACTATCGTATCGTGACCCAAGTATCGTGATGCATATCGTATCGTGAGGTTCTTGCCAATACTCACCCCTGTTATTAATACTGGAATTACTAATATTTAGGGAATTACTGATTCAAACTAGAGTTTATTATGATCATATGATTACTGTCCTCAAGGTGTGTAGAGCTCTGTTTAGAAGCAGCAGAGCTTAAACTGTCATTTTAAATCCATGCTCAGATACAGATTAAATCAAGCTATAATCATGCTGAGTGAAACCAGGGTCAGTCAGTAGTAGTCAGATCCAGTACAACCCCAGGACTCAGCCCAGAACGCCCCAGTTTTGGCTGATTTATTCAAAATGACTGATTTCCTGTTGGAGATAGACGTGGTCTCACTGGGTGTTTTGTAGACCTCCTCAGGCCGCATCTACTCACCAGATTTTAAAAATCGGATTAAAACTTTGACAGAATTTCATAAAAGCATAAAAGGTGGCGCTATTGAGTCAGTCCCTGGGGTCCACTTGTGAAACCTCTTTCAAGCTCTCAGTTTTCATGTAGTCAGTACTCAGGCTGTTAAAGATCAGATCAGCATATTTGCTGTAATAAAGCAGCCTGACCTACCTGGTCCTTCTCAGAGCAGGTGACAGCCGCAGCCTCTGATTGGTCAGATAGTCCATTTCCTTACCCTTTTCAGTGTCGTCCCCGTCGTCTAAACTCCCCTTTATTTTCTAACGCTCTGAAACTAATCTCACCTCTCACTGTGACAGACTCAGATCCAGGTAAACTATCCTGCAGTTTCTCACAGATGCACTCTGTCTAACCTTAACCCTGGTCAGGAGGAACTATCACAGGTTATACTGTCATGGAAAAATACCAGTCTGGTACCAAAACTGGGTCTAGCTGAGCTGAGCCGCTACCACATCATAGAAACGCCCCAGCACAAACACTGAAACACTTCAGCTCTAAAACCAAACTTTATTCTTACAAACAGAGACCAACCTGACGGAGCTCATACAACTCTAAACCCTTCTCCTAATGAGCATTTCTGACCTCTGGGCCTAGTCACCCCTGGGAAAGAGTTCTCAATCTCAGCATGTCCCTATCTAGTTAAATAAAGGTTGAAAAATAAAAATAGACATATTAGCATATAACCGCTGCCCTTAAAGCACACCGCACTGTAGCTGCTGCTACACTAGTCTTTCATAAACCAGGAGCTTCCTGGTTTCTACCAGCTGCTTTTATTGGAGTCACATACTCTGTTCTAACACTTTAGAACACAAACGTTCATGGCATCAAGCTTTCTGTTAGACTACATGTATGTGCTTGTTAACATGTGAAGTATAGAGCAGTCTGTGATTAAGCTACTGAAGCACGCAGGATCTCAAATCAAACAGCTCTGGGGTCAGAATGGAGAAAGAGTTTTACTCAAAAGGGTTATTCTAGTCAAATCAATCTGTATTAATACCTGTTTGATACCATGGCAATAGAAACAGAAGTCCTAGGCATCCAATACGACTAGTTTGTGTTTAAATGAGACACTCTAGGTGGTAGTATAAGTGAGACACTCTAGGTGGTAGCATAAGTGAGACACTCTAGGTGGTAGCTTAAATGAGACACTCTAGGTGGTAGCATAAATGAGACACTCTAGGTGGTAGCTTAAATGAGACACTCTAGGTGGTAGCTTAAATGAGACACTCTAAGTGGTAGCTTAAATGAGACACTCTAGGTGGTAGCATAAATGAGACACTCTAGGTGGTAGCTTAAATGAGACACTCTAGGTGGTAGCTTAAATGAGACACTCTAGGTGGTAGCTTTAATTCAGACACTCTAGGTGGTAGCTTAAATCAGACACTCTAGGTGGTAGCTTAAATCAGACACTCTAGGTGGTAGCTTAAATGAGACACTCTAGGTGGTAGCATAAATGAGATACTTAAGGTCGTAACATAAATGAGACACTCTAGGTGGTAGCATAAATGAGACACTCTAGGTGGTAGCCTAAATGAGACACTCTAGGTGGTAGCTTAAATGAGACACTCTAGGTGGTAGCTTAAATGAGACACTCTAGGTGGTAGCATATATGAGACACTCTAGGTGGTAGCATAAATGAGATACTTAAGGTCGTAACATAAATGAGACACTCTAGGTGGTAGCATAAATGCGACACTCTAGGTGGTAGCATAAGTGAGACACTCTAGGTGGTAGCTTAAATGAGACACTCTAGGTGGTAGCTTAAATGAGACACTCTAGGTGGTAGCTTAAATGAGACACTCTAGGTGGTAGCTTAAATGAGACACTCTAAGTGGTAGCATAAATGAGACACTCTAGGTGGTAGCATAAATGAGACACTCTAGGTGGTAGCTTAAATGAGACACTCTAGGTGGTAGCTTAAATGAGACACTCTAGGTGGTAGCATATATGAGACACTCTAGGTGGTAGCATAAATGAGATACTTAAGGTCGTAGCATAAATGAGACACTCTAGGTGGTAGCTTAAATGAGACACTCTAGGTGGTAGCTTAAATGAGACACTCTAGGTGGTAGCTTAAATGAGACACTCTAGGTGGTAGCATAAATGAGACACTCTAGGTCGTAGCATAAATGAGACACTCTAGGTGGTAGCTTAAATGAGACACTCTAGGTGGTAGCTTAAATGAGACACTCTAGGTGGTAGCTTAAATGAGACACTCTAGGTGGTAGCTTAAATGAGACACTCTAGGTGGTAGCTTAAATGAGACACTCTAGGTGGTAGCTTAAATGAGACACTCTAGGTGGTAGCCTAAATGAGACACTCTAGGTGGTAGCTTAAATGAGACACTCTAGGTGGTAGCTTAAATGAGACACTCTAGGTGGTAGCATAAATGAGATACTCTAGGTGGTAGCTTAAATGAGACACTCTAGGTGGTAGCTTAAATGAGACACTCTAGGTGGTAGCTTAAATGAGACACTCTAGGTGGTAGCTTAAATGAGACACTCTAGGTGGTAGCATAAATGAGATACTCTAGGTGGTAGCTTAAATGAGACACTCTAGGTGGTAGCTTAAATGAGACACTCTAGGTGGTAGCTTAAATGAGACACTCTAGGTGGTAGCTTAAATGAGACACTCTAGGTGGTAGCATAAATGAGACACTTAAGGTCGTAACATAAATGAGACACTCTAGGTCGTAGCATAAATGAGACACTCTAGGTGGTACTATAAATGAGACACTCTAGGTGGTAGCTTAAATGAGACACTCTAGGTGGTAGCTTAAATGAGACACTCTAGGTGGTAGCTTAAATGAGACACTCTAGGTCGTAGCATAAATGAGACACTCTAGGTGGTAGCTTAAATGAGACACTCTAGGTGGTAGCTTAAATGAGACACTCTAGGTGGTAGCTTAAATGAGACACTCTAGGTGGTAGCATAAATGAGATACTTAAGGTCGTAACATAAATGAGACACTCTAGGTCGTAGCATAAATGAGACACTCTAGGTGGTACTATAAATGAGACACTCTAGGTGGTAGCTTAAATGAGACACTCTAGGTGGTAGCTTAAATGAGACACTCTAGGTGGTAGCATAAATGAGACACTCTAGGTGGTAGCTTAAATGAGACACTCTAGGTGGTAGCTTAAATGAGACACTCTAGGTGGTAGCTTAAATGAGACACTCTAGGTGGTAGCTTAAATGAGACACTCTAGGTGGTAGCTTAAATGAGACACTCTAGGTGGTAGCATAAATGAGATACTCTAGGTGGTAGCTTAAATGAGACACTCTAGGTGGTAGCTTAAATGAGACACTCTAGGTGGTAGCTTAAATGAGACACTCTAGGTGGTAGCTTAAATGAGACACTCTAGGTGGTAGCATAAATGAGATACTCTAGGTGGTAGCTTAAATGAGACACTCTAGGTGGTAGCTTAAATGAGACACTCTAGGTGGTAGCTTAAATGAGACACTCTAGGTGGTAGCTTAAATGAGACACTCTAGGTGGTAGCATAAATGAGATACTTAAGGTCGTAACATAAATGAGACACTCTAGGTCGTAGCATAAATGAGACACTCTAGGTGGTACTATAAATGAGACACTCTAGGTGGTAGCTTAAATGAGACACTCTAGGTGGTAGCTTAAATGAGACACTCTAGGTGGTAGCTTAAATGAGACACTCTAGGTGGTAGCATAAATGAGACACTCTAGGTGGTAGCTTAAATGAGACACTCTAGGTGGTAGCTTAAATGAGACACTCTAGGTGGTAGCTTAAATGAGACACTCTAGGTGGTAGCATAAATGAGATACTTAAGGTCGTAACATAAATGAGACACTCTAGGTCGTAGCATAAATGAGACACTCTAGGTGGTACTATAAATGAGACACTCTAGGTGGTAGCTTAAATGAGACACTCTAGGTGGTAGCTTAAATGAGACACTCTAGGTGGTAGCATAAATGAGACACTCTAGGTGGTAGCTTAAATGAGACACTCTAGGTGGTAGCTTAAATGAGACACTCTAGGTGGTAGCTTAAATGAGACACTCTAGGTGGTAGCTTAAATGAGACACTCTAGGTGGTAGCTTAAATGAGACACTCTAGGTCGTAGCATAAATGAGACACTCTAGGTGGTAGCCTAAATGAGACACTCTAGGTGGTAGCTTAAATGAGACACTCTAGGTGGTAGCTTAAATGAGACACTCTAGGTGGTAGCTTAAATGAGACACTCTAGGTGGTAGCATAAATGAGACACTCTAGGTGGTAGCTTAAATGAGACACTCTAGGTGGTAGCTTAAATGAGACACTCTAGGTGGTAGCTTAAATGAGACACTCTAGGTGGTAGCTTAAATGAGACACTCTAGGTGGTAGCATAAATGAGACACTCTAAGTGGTAGCTTAAATGAGACACTCTAGGTGGTAGCCTAAATGAGACACTCTAGGTGGTAGCTTAAATGAGACACTCTAGGTGGTAGCTTAAATGAGACACTCTAGGTGGTAGCTTAAATGAGACACTCTAGGTGGTAGCATAAATGAGATACTTAAGGTCGTAACATAAATGAGACACTCTAGGTCGTAGCATAAATGAGACACTCTAGGTCGTAACATAAATGAGACAGTCTAGGTGGTAGCTTAAATGAGATACTTAAGGTCGTAACATAAATGAGACACTCTAGGTCGTAGCATAAATGAGACACTCTAGGTCGTAACATAAATGAGACAGTCTAGGTGGGTAGCATAAATGAGACACCAGCGTAAATAGTCCAGTTGATCAGGTCCAGGTCTGACTCCACTAGCTGGCTGATTTATTATTCAGTTTGCTCCAGTTATAAACCAATTTTTTTAGTGTTAGAGATATGACCACTGTCTGAAGATGTTACTGATGTGTAAACTGCTTTTACTAACCTCTGCATTTTATCCTCTCCTCTTTCTTCTTCTCTGGTTTTTATTCTTAACGCTCTGATCTCTCTGTTGCTCTGCTCCACCAATCATTTCTTATCTTTACTCCTTCATTCCTCTCCCTTTTCATTTATTCATCCTTTACACTGGGCTCTCTCTCCTGTCTGACTCCTCTCCGTCTCTCCAATTTATCTGTCCCCCACCTCCTTCTCCTCCTCCTCCCTGCCTGTCCCTCTGTCTCTCCTCCCTCTCTCCTCTCTCCTCCTCCTCTTCCTCCTCCTCCTCCTCTCTCCTCTTCCTCCTCCTCCTCCTGCTCCTCTCACCTCTCTTCCTTCTTCTCCTCCTCCTCTTCTCTCTCCTCCTCCTCTCTCCTCCCTCTCTCGTCCTCCTCTCTCCTCTTCCTCCTCCTCCTCCTCTCTTCCTCCTCCTCCTCCCCTCTCCTCCTCCTCCTCGTCATCTCTCCTCCTCTTATCCTCCTCCTCTCTCCTCCTCCTCCTCGTCATCTCTCCTCCTCTCTCCTCCTCTTATGCTCCTCCTCTCTCCTCCTCGGTCTCTCAGCTCTGCTCCTCCCTCTGAGGATCCTGCTGCTCCTCTGCCTGAGGCAGATGAACTTCTCAACAAGTAAGCTCTCTGTCTTTGTGGAGGCTCTGTGCGCTGGGCTGCAGTGCTGCAGTGCTGCATGCTGCCTGTAGGGGGCGTTTAACTTCTGGTCAAATATAAACCATAATCCTGGGAGGTTAATCAACCGTTTATGATAAACTGATGTGAAGTAATGAAAACATTAAAGTTATTCTCGGTTCCAAACTGATGATTTGGTTTATCCACTGTGTTTGTCATCGATCCAGCAGGACTGATCTGATTTAAGATGGCTGCACACCAGACGCCAGGTTTTCCAGTCCTGCCTGTTAAAGAGGGTGTATATCAAAGGTGTTTGACTGTCATAAATCCAGATGGAGAATAATAGTAATAATAATCATACCAACAGCAGGTGTTTCAGGATTACCTGTCAGGTGTAAACTGTGTTGTGTGCAGCCATCTTAAAGGAGCATCAGGTGTGCTGTGATTGGTTGTCTAGCAGATGTTTGACGAACGTTTCTGACCTGCAGGTTTGTGTGCAAGAACAATGGCGTTCTGTTTGAGAATCAGCTGCTACAGATCGGCATCAAGTCAGAGTACCGCCAGAACCTGGGTGAGTGTCATACTGAGGCTCATTCACAGGTGGGCGGGGCCTGTGGGGGTTATGGTCTAATGTAGTCAGCAGGTCTAAGCCGTCTTTTAGCTGTTAGACTCACTGCCAGGACACGGCTGGTTTCTTTTCATCCTCAGACTGACTCTTATGTCTCTGTCTCTCAGGGAGGATGTACTTATTCTACGGCAACAAGACATCAGTGCAGTTCGCCAGCTTCACCACCACAGTCAGCTGTCCTGGAGAACTGCAGTCTCATATCCTTCACGGTTTTAAAGTACGGGGGTCTGAGCTCCCTGACAGGCTGTGTCATCAGAATGTCTGGAAGCTTGCTCCTTTTTCATGTTTTACAGAGAGAGATGAAGTTAGACTGATCTGCCTTCTCTCCTACCCTCCAGTGTTTTCTGTGATTGTCAGCGTGGTCGTCCGTAGATTCAAGTCTGAAGCAGGTGTTTTCATCATTAACCTTCAGTTTAGGTAACAGGATGAAGAATACTCCTCTTAACCTCACAGTGTTGGTCAGAACTCTGGTTCATTCCTTAACAGCCAATCACAGCTCAACGTTCAAAGCAAACCAGTAGAGCCGCTGGTGGAGGGCGGAGCTCAGATCCAACAGGTGCTCAACATCGAGTGTCTGTCCGACTTCTCTGAGGCCCCGCTGCTCAACATCAAGTTCAGGTGAGCTGCTGCTGCTGCTGTATGTGTGATGGGCTCAGAATCAGTGCTCCTGTAGTCCTTAACTCAACAGAACTGTCAGACATTTCTCTGATTTTCCTTCAAACACCAGCTGTCTGAATCCAGGGTGTTTATTTATTTATTGTTTATTTGATGTGGACATCACAGTTACATTGGACAAACCAGATGCACTGATCGAGTGTTTCAGCACAGGTGCTAATTTGCAACACTTGTCCACAGGAGGCTTTTAAGATGATAAAATAATAAAAGTAATAAGAGAAGAGAGAGAAGGAAAAAAGTGCAGTGTACAATAACATCACAACAATGAAAGAGAAGCAGTTTTCCCAGATTAGATATATACATAAGCTGTAGAGCAAAGGCAACATGATCAAGCAATCATCTAGTCAGAGTTATTCATGTGAGCACTGTTGTTTTGATTTTAGCCATTGTTTGAGTCCTTTGTTAAAAGCATTACTACTGGTCTCCAGTTTTAGATTAATGGGTAGAGAGTTCCAAAGTTTTGCCCCTTTTACAGAAAGAGCAGACTGACAGAATTTGTATCTTGGGACAAGACAATCACCGCTGGTGGAGGATCATGTGGCCGCTCTGTGAGAGCTCTGACGCCCGGTGGCCAGTTCAGAAAACAGTGACACATGATTGTTTAGACATTTAAAAAATGATTTAAGAGTACTAAAATTCATAACATGTAGTCACAGCAGTCTGTGTCTGTCTGTAGATATGGAGGAGCTCTGCAGAATCTGACCCTGAAGCTGCCTGTCACCATCAACAAGTTCTTCCAGCCCACTGAGATGAACTCACAGGACTTTTTCCAGCGCTGGAAACAGCTCAGCCAGTGAGTCTGAGGACCAGGAAGTGTCTGTGTGATACCAGTCTGTGTCTGATACTCTGTACGGTTCACGTATCTTCTCTGACCTCATCAGGCCTCAACAAGAAGCACAGAAGATCTTTAAGGCCAATCACAGCATGGACACTGAAGTCCTGAAGGCTAAGGTAACCTCGCCTGTCCTCATTGGCCTGTCCTCATTAACGTCACCTGTCCTCATTAAACTGTCCTCATTAACCTCACCTGTCCTCATTGACCTGTCCTCATAAACCTCACCTGTCCTCATTAAACTGTCCTCATTAACCTCACCTGTCCTCATTAACCAGTCCTCATTGACCTCACCTGTCCTCATTAAACTGTCCTCATTAACCTCACCTGTCCTCATAAACCTGTCCTCATTAACCTCACCTGTCCTCATTAACCTGTCCTTTTAACCTCACCTGTCCTCATTAAACTGTCCTCATTAACCTCACCTGTCCTGATTAACCAGTCCTCATTGACCTCATCTGTCCTCATTAAACTGTCCTCATTAACCTCACCTTTCCTCATTAAACTGTCCTCATTAACCTCACCTGTCCTCATTAACCTGTCCTCATTAACCTCACCTGTCCTCATTAACCTGTCCTCATTAACCTCACCTGTCCTCATTAACCTGTCCTCATTAACCTCACCTGTCCTCATTAAACTGTCCTCATTAACTTCACCTGTCCTCATTAAACTGTCCTCATTAACCTCACCTGTCCTCATTAACCTGTCCTCATAAACCTCACCTGTCCTCATTAAACTGTCCTCATTAACCTCACCTGTCCTCATAAACCTGTCCTCATTAACCTCACCTGTCCTCATTTACCTGTCCTCATTAACCTCACCTGTCCTCATTAACCTGTCCTCATTAACCTCACCTGTCCTCATTTACCTGTCCTCATTAACCTCACCTGTCCTCATTAACCTGTCCTCATTAACCTCACCTGTCCTCATTTACCTGTCCTCATTAACCTCACCTGTCCTCATTAACCTGTCCTCATTAACCTCACCTGTCCTCATTAACCTGTCCTCATTAACCTCACCTGTCCTCATTAACCTGTCCTCATTAACCTTAGCTGTCCTCATTAACCTGTCCTCATTAACCTCACCTGTCTTCATTGACCTGTCCTCATTAACCTCACCTGTCCTTATTAACCTGTCCTCATTAACCTCACCTGTCCTCATTTACCTGTCCTCATTAACCTCACCTGTCCTCATTAACCTGTCCTCATTAACCTCACCTGTCCTCATTAACCTGTCCTCATTAACCTCACCTGTCCTTATTAACCTGTCCTCATTAACCTTAGCTGTCCTCATTAACCTGTCCTCATTAACCTCACCTGTCTTCATTGACCTGTCCTCATTAACCTCACCTGTCCTTATTAACCTGTCCTCATTAACCTTAGCTGTCCTCATTAACCTGTCCTCATTAACCTCACCTGTTATCATTAACCTGTCCTCATTTACCTAACCTGTCCTCATTAACCTGTCCTCATAAACCTAACCTGTCCTCATTAACCTGTCCTCGTTAACCTCACCTGTCCTTATTAACCTGTCCTCATTAACCTCACCTGTCCTTATTAACCTGTCCTCATTAACCTTAGCTGTCCTCATTAACCTGTCCTCATTAACCTCACCTGTTATCATTAACCTGTCCTCATTTACCTAACCTGTCCTCATTAACCTGTCCTCATTAACCTGTCCTCATAAACCTAACCTGTCCTCATTAACCTTAGCTGTCCTCATTAACCTCACCTGTCCTCATTAACCTGTCCTCATTAACCTCACCTGTCATCATTGACCTGTCCTCATTTACCTCACCTGTCCTCATTAACCTCACCTGTCATCATTAACCTGTCCTCATTAACCTCACCTGTCCTCATTAACCTTAGCTGTCCTCATTAACCTCACCTGTCCTCATAAACCTGTCCTCATTAACCTCACCTGTCCTCATTAATCTAACCTGTCCTCATTAACCTGTCCTCATTAACCTAACCTGTCCTCATTTACCCCACCTGTCCTCATTTACCCCACCTGTCCTCATTTACCCCACCTGTCCTCATTTACCTAACCTGTCCTCATTAACCTGTCCTCATTAACCTCACCTGTCCTCATTGACCTGTCCTCATTAACCTGTCCTCATTAACCTCACCTGTCCTCATTAATCTGTCCTCATTAACCTCACCTGTCATCATTAACCTGTCCTCATTAACCTCACCTGTTATCATTAACCTGTCCTCATTAACCAAACCTGTCCTCATTAACCTCACCTGTCCTCATTAACCTGTCCTCATTAACCTCACCTTTCCTCATTAAACTGTCCTCATTAACCTCACCTGTCCTCATTAACCTGTCCTCATTAACCTCACCTGTCCTCATTAACCTGTCCTCATTAACCTCACCTGTCCTCATTAAACTGTCCTCATTAACTTCACCTGTCCTCATTAAACTGTCCTCATTAACCTCACCTGTCCTCATTAACCTGTCCTCATAAACCTCACCTGTCCTCATTAAACTGTCCTCATTACCCTCACCTGTCCTCATAAACCTGTCCTCATTAACCTCACCTGTCCTCATTTACCTGTCCTCATTAACCTCACCTGTCCTCATTAACCTGTCCTCATTAACCTCACCTGTCCTCATTTACCTGTCCTCATTAACCTCACCTGTCCTCATTAACCTGTCCTCATTAACCTCACCTGTCCTCATTTACCTGTCCTCATTAACCTCACCTGTCCTCATTAACCTGTCCTCATTAACCTCACCTGTCCTCATTAACCTGTCCTCATTAACCTCACCTGTCCTTATTAACCTGTCCTCATTAACCTTAGCTGTCCTCATTAACCTGTCCTCATTAACCTCACCTGTTATCATTAACCTGTCCTCATTTACCTAACCTGTCCTCATTAACCTGTCCTCATAAACCTAACCTGTCCTCATTAACCTGTCCTCGTTAACCTCACATGTCCTTATTAACCTGTCGTCATTAACCTCACCTGTCCTTATTAACCTGTCCTCATTAACCTTAGCTGTCCTCATTAACCTGTCCTCATTAACCTCACCTGTTATCATTAACCTGTCCTCATTTACCTAACCTGTCCTCATTAACCTGTCCTCATTAACCTGTCCTCATAAACCTAACCTGTCCTCATTAACCTTAGCTGTCCTCATTAACCTCACCTGTCCTCATTAACCTGTCCTCATTAACCTCACCTGTCATCATTGACCTGTCCTCATTTACCTCACCTGTCCTCATTAACCTCACCTGTCATCATTAACCTGTCCTCATTAACCTCACCTGTCCTCATTAACCTTAGCTGTCCTCATTAACCTCACCTGTCCTCATAAACCTGTCCTCATAAACCTCACCTGTCCTCATTAACCTAACCTGTCCTCATTAACCTGTCCTCATTAACCTAACCTGTCCTCATTTACCCCACCTGTCCTCATTTACCCCACCTGTCCTCATTTACCCCACCTGTCCTCATTTACCTAACCTGTCCTCATTAACCTGTCCTCATTAACCTCACCTGTCCTCATTGACCTGTCCTCATTAACCTGTCCTCATTAACCTCACCTGTCCTCATTAATCTGTCCTCATTAACCTCACCTGTCATCATTAACCTGTCCTCATTAACCTCACCTGTTATCATTAACCTGTCCTCATTAACCAAACCTGTCCTCATTAACCTCACCTGTCCTCATTAACCTGTCCTCATTAACCTCACCTGTCCTCATTAACCTGTCCTCATTAACCTCACCTGTCATCATTAACCTGTCCTCATTAACCTAACCTGTCCTCATTAACCTAACCTGTCCTCGTTAACCTGTCCTCGTTAACCTGTCCTCAATAACCTCAACTGTCATCATTGACCTGTCCTCATTAACCTCACCTGTCCTCATTGACCTGTCCTCATTAACCTGTCCTCATTAACCTCACCTGTCCTCATTAACCTCACCTGTCCTCATTAACCTAACCTGTCCTCATTAACCTCACCTGTCCTCATTGACCTGTCCTCATTAACCTCACCTGTCCTCATTAACCTTAGCTGTCCTCATTAACCTCACCTGTCATCATTAACCTGTCCTCATTAACCTAACCTGTCCTCATTAACCTCACCTGTCCTCATTGACCTGTCCTCATTTACCTGTCCTCATTTACCTAACCTGTCCTCATTAACCTGTCCTCATTAACCTAACCTGTCCTCATTAACCTCACCTGTCCTCATTGACCTGTCCTCATTAACCTGACCTGTCCTCATTAACCTCACCTGTCATCATTAACCTGTCCTCATTAACCTAACCTGTCCTCATTAACCTCACCTGTCCTCATTGACCTGTCCTCATTAACCTAACCTGTCCTCATTAACCTGTCCTCATTGACCTGTCCTCATTGACCTGTCCTCATTAACCTCACCTGTCCTCATTAACCTGTCCTCATTAACCTCACCTGTCCTCATTAATCTGTCCTCATTAACCTCACCTGTCATCATTAACCTGTCCTCATTAACCTCACCTGTTATCATTAACCTGTCCTCATTAACCAAACCTGTCCTCATTAACCTCACCTGTCCTCATTAACCTGTCCTCATTAACCTCACCTGTCCTCATTAACCTGTCCTCATTAACCTCACCTGTCATCATTAACCTGTCCTCATTAACCTAACCTGTCCTCATTAACCTAACCTGTCCTCATTAACCTGTCCTCGTTAACCTGTCCTCGTTAACCTGTCCTCGTTAACCTGTCCTCAATAACCTCAACTGTCATCATTGACCTGTCCTCATTAACCTCACCTGTCCTCATTGACCTGTCCTCATTAACCTGTCCTCATTAACCTCACCTGTCCTCATTAACCTAACCTGTCCTCATTAACCTCACCTGTCCTCATTGACCTGTCCTCATTAACCTCACCTGTCCTCATTAACCTGACCTGTCCTCATTAACCTCACCTGTCATCATTAACCTGTCCTCATTAACCTCACCTGTCCTCATTAACCTAACCTGTCCTCATTAACCTCACCTGTCATCATTAACCTGTCCTCATTAACCTAACCTGTCCTCATTAACCTCACCTGTCCTCACTGACCTGTCCTCATTTACCTGTCCTCATATACCTAACCTGTCCTCATTAACCTGTCCTCATTAACCTGACCTGTCCTCATTAACCTCACCTGTCATCATTAACCTGTCCTCATTAACCTAACCTGTCCTCATTAACCTCACCTGTCCTCATTGACCTGTCCTCATTAACCTGACCTGTCCTCATTAACCTCACCTGTCATCATTAACCTGTCCTCATTAACCTAACCTGTCCTCATTAACCTCACCTGTCCTCATTGACCTGTCCTCATTAACCTAACCTGTCCTCATTAACCTGTCCTCATTGACCTGTCCTCATTGACCTGTCCTCATTGACCTGTCCTCATTAACCTCACCTGTCCTCATTGACCTGTCCTCATTGACCTGTCCTCATTAACCTCACCTGTACTCATTTACCTGTCCTCATTGACCTGTCCTCATTGACCTGTCCTTATTGACCTGTCCTCATTAACCTACAGAAATAAAGGTCTACTCTACTCCAATTGGCTTTCCAGCAGAAGCAGCTTGATCTGGATCAGAACTATCAGATATGTTGGATGTTAAAGATCTAGATCAGGGAGGCTCTAACCTGATCAGGGGCGCTATGATAGTCGTGTTGACATCAGACTTGAGGAGTATTTGGTCAAAGAATCAGTGGTGAGGATAAAACAGTCTGTCTTGTGTGGCAGTGTTAATGTCTCACTAAAACTCTGACTTAAGATGTTAATCGATGGCCTTTTGTACCATGACAAAAACTAGACTGAGACTGACAAAAGTAGATCTGTGATGACTAAAACTAGACTGAGACTGACAAAAGTAGATCTGTGATGACTAAAACTAGACTGAGACTAACAAAAGTAGATCTGTGATGACTAAAACTAGACTGAGACTGACAAAAATAGATCTGTGATGACTAAAACTAGACTGAGACTGACAAAAGTAGATCTGTGATGACTAAAACTAGACTGAGACTGACAAAAGTAGATCTGTGATGACTAAAACTAGACTGAGACTGACAAAAGTAGATCTGTGATGACTAAAACTAGACTGAGACTAACAAAAGTAGATCTGTGATGACTAAAACTAGACTGAGACTAACAAAAGTAGATCTGTGATGACTAAAACTAGACTGAGACTGACAAAAGTAGATCTGTGATGACTAAAACTAGACTGAGACTAACAAAAATAGATCTGTGATGACTAAAACTAGACTAAAATGTAATATAGTTTTTCTCTGACATTCTAAATCTGTGATATTTCTCCACTGTGGGAGATCTGTCAAAAACAACACATCTGTATCTATTCCGCCTCTCAGCTGTAGAAAGCAGGGACCCCAGGTTCTGCAGAGAACACACTACCATGATTTGGTACCAGATTTACTAGTGCATAATAAAAAATAGAACGTCATGAAAAGTTAAATATTTTTGTCCCTCATGTCAGAAAGGTAAACCCATATATTATATAGACTGATTACACATAGAGTGAAATATTTCAACCTTTATTTCTTGAAATGTCGATGATTATGGCTTACAGATAAGAAACCCCAAAATTCAGTGTCTCAAAAAATGAGAATATTGTGAAAAAGTTGAATATTGTAAAGTCATGGTGTCACACCCTAACCAGCTATCCATCCATCCATCCATCTTCCGCTTATCCGAGATCGGGTCGCGGGGCAGCAGCCTAAGCAGGGAAGCCCAGACTTCCCTCTCTCCGGCCACTTCATCCAGCTCTTCCCAGGGGATCCCGAGGAGTTCCCAGGTCAGCCGAGCGACATAGTCTCTCCGGCGTGTCCTGGGTCTTCCCCGGGGCCTCCTCCCAGTGGGACTTGCCCGGAACACCTCACCAGGGAGGCGTCCAGTAGGAATCCGGGCCAGATGCCCGAGCCACCTCATCTGGCTCCTCTCAACGTGGAGGAGCAGCGGCTCTACTCCGAGTCTCTCCCGGATGGCTGAGCTTCTCACCCTATCTCTTAGGGAGAGCCCAGACACCCTGCGGAGGAAACTAATTTCAGCTGTCTGTATCCCCAATCTCATTCTTTCGGTCACTACCCACCGCTCACGACCATAGGTGAGGGTGGAAACGTAGACCAACCGGTAAATTGAGAGCTTCGCCTTTCGACTCAGCTCTTTCTTCACCATGACAGGACCGATGCAGAGACCGCATCACTGCTGACGCTGCACCGATCTGCCTGTCGATCTCCCGCTCCATTCTTCCCTCACTCGTAAAAAAGACCCCAAGATACTTGAACTCCTCCACTTGGGGCAGGATCTCATTCCCAACCTGGAGACGGCATTCCACCCTTTTCTGACTGAGGACCATGGTCTCAGATTTGGAGGTGCTGATTCTCATCCCAGCCGCTTCACACTCGGTTGCGAACCGTTCCAGAGAGAGCTGGAGTTCCCGGTCTGATGAAGCCAACAGGACCACATCATCCGCGAAAAGCAGAGACCCAATCCTGAGGCCACCAAACCGGACGCCCTCGAGCCCCATTCCCAGGCCTGGCTCCAGGAGGGGGCCCCGGTGACCCACGTCCAGGCAAGGGAGATCTGACTCCTTCCTGCCGTTCTGCCATATACGGTCTTTGAGTTGTGCTTCGTCTGGTCCCTCACCCAGGACCTGTTTACCTTGGGAGACCTTACCAGGGGCATGAAGCCCTTGACAACATAGCTCCCAGGATCCTTGGGACACGCAAACCCCTCCACCACGTTAAGGTGGCAGCTCTGGGAGGGGCCCAACCAGCTAACCAGCTAATGAAGTCCAAACACCTGCAACGGTTTCCTGAGCCTTTAAATGGTCTCTCAGTCTGGGTCAGTAGGATCCACAATCATGGGGAAGACTGCAGACTGGACAGATGTCCAGAAGACAGTCATTGACCACCTCCACAAGGAGGGTGAGGTCAAAGGTCATTGCTAAAGAAGCTGCTTGTTCACAGAGTGCTGTATCCAAGCATATTCAGAGAGAGTTGAGTGGAGGGAAAAAAGTGTGGTAGGAAAAGGAGCACCAGTCCTAGACCTGGACTACAGACCAGTCCTAGACCTGGACTACAAATGTGGCATTCCTCATGTCAATCCACTCCTGAACCAGAGACGTCAGAAGAGTCTTACCTGGGCTGTGGAGACAAAGAACTGGACTGTTGTGGTCTCAGTGGTCCAGAGTCCTCTTTTCAGGTGAAAGTACATTTTGCATGTCATTTGTAAATCCAGGTCCCAGAGTCTGGAGGAAGAGAGGAGAGGACCAGAATCCAGGTTGCTTGAAGTCCAGTGTGAAGTTTCCACAGTCAGTGATGATCTGGGCTGCCATGGCATCTGCTGGTGTTGGTCCACTGTGTTTTATCAGGTCAAAGGTCAGCGCAGCCATCTACCAGGACATTTTAGAGACCTTCATGCTTCCTTCTGCTGACCAGCACCATGGAGATGCTGATTTGATTTTCCAGCAGGACTTGGCACCTGCCCACACTGCCAAAGGTACCAAAAGCTGCTTCAGTGACCATGGAGTTACTGTGACTCTGAGCTGAACCCCATAGAGAATCTATGGAAGATGAGAGACACCAGACCCAACAATGCAGATGACCTGAAGGCCGCTATCAAAGCAACCTGGGCTTCATTACACCTGAGCAGTGCCACAGGCTGATCGCCTCCATGCCACGCTGCATTGATGCAGTAATTCATGCAGAAGGAGGCCCAACCAAGTATTGATGCATAGAAATGAACAGACTTTTCAGAAGCCTGACATTTCTGTCTAAAACATCCTTTTATTGATCTTATTAATATTCTCATTTTCTGACTCTGAATTTTGGGGTTTCTTATCTGTGAGCCATAATCATCAACATTTAGAGAAATAAAGGCTGAAATATTTCACTCTATGTGTAATGAGTCTATATAATATATGGGTTTACCTTTCTGACATGAGAGACAGAAATATTGAACTTTAAATGATATTCTCAGTTTTTGAGATGCACTAGTAGGCAAGAATAGAAATGCTTGGACTAAAAGTGACTAAAGACTAAAATATGAGGACTTTTATGGACAAACTTAATGGATAGAAATGACTAGAATGTGACTAAAACTAAAATGCATTTCATTTAAAGACTAAAACTAAGACTAAAATGAAAAATAGCTGCTAAAATGAACACTGCTTGGTTGCCAGTCTTACTGACCCCCTTTCATCATGACAGTCTATGTTCTAAAGTAGGACTGGGTTCAAAAAATCACTTCTCCGATTCAGATTGATTCTATAAAAAAAAATCTGATATGGATTAATAAAAACCAAAGCTGGATCTTTATGTCTTTATGTTTTCACTTTTATGCAGATGATACAGTTATTTACTGCTCTGCTCCAATGCTGCATCAAGCTCTGTCATTTACAGGATGCTTTTAATACTGTGCAAGTCACGTTTAGGGATTTAAAATTGCTTTTAAATCCCGACAAAACAAAACTCATGGTGTTTAGTAATTCAAAGACTAATCCACAGGACTTGCCTTTTATAATTACATCTCAGAGTGACATGATTGAGCTTGTCTCTTCTTACAGATATCTAGGTTTTGTAATTGATGATTCACTGTCTTTTAAACTTCACATTCAGCAGCTTGTCAAGAAGCTGAAGCTGCACCTGGGTTTTTACCTCAGAAATAAGTCCTGTTTCTCATTTGCTGCAAAAAAGAGACTTGTAGCTGCCACTTTCCTACCATTGATTGATTACGGTGATGTTTTGTACATGCATGCATCTTCACAATGCCTTCGCTCTCTGGATACTATCATGGAGCATTGAGGTTTATTACAAATCTTAAGGCCCTAACTCATCATTGTGACCTGTATGCTCAAGTTGGTTGGCCTGTGTTGTCTGTTCGCAGACAAAATCATTGGTATGTCCTCATTTATAAGGCTATTCTTAATTTGCTTCCCTCTTACTGTGTGATTATATCAAGTTGATAAATGTTGGAACTTACAGTCTTCGCTCTGTCTCCCATTCTCAAGACCTATTCTTGCTGTCTGTTCCAAAAGTACGACTTGAAATGGGAAAAAGGAGTTTTAGATATGCGGCTCCTGCTACATGGAACCTCTTGCAGGAGGAGTTGGGCCTGAGGGAGCAGGTCTCTTTGAACCTTTTTAAAAGTAGACTGAAGTTTTTGGAGGATGATGCATCAGTTTGTAAATGCTTTAATGGTTGATTTATTTCTCCTCTGATGTTGAACTGGATATGGTGATCTGCTTTTGTCATTGTTTTGTATCTTTGTCTGTAAATGTGTTCTTTGACGTGCTGCTGTCTTGGCCAGGACACTCTTGTAAAGGAGATTTTTAATCTCAATGAGGCTTTCCTGGTTAAATAACTTTTAAATAAAAAAATAAATAATGTAAGCCTTTTCCCTCTCCTGGCTCCACCAGTCTCAGACTTGCGTCGCTCATGCTGTCTGAAAGTTGACCTGCCATCGGCACTAAAAGCGTTTAGACTCTGATTCAAGGTTGCAATCTCACGCCTAATCATCTAGTTTTGGATGTCTGGGTGCGTCATCAATACGAGCTGGATATCTGTTCCTCAAACGTTAACCTCCACTGGTGCAGCGCGAGCAGCCGACCTTTACGGGTGACTCGCTGGAGGGCGCTCAAGCTGCCGCTGCAGACTGGGCAGACTCACACACACCATAGTGATCGTCTGGAGTAAACCAAGACTGTTTTTGAGCCCCTGTATATGTGGCCCCGTACAGTGTGCTTTATTTATATTTGAATGTTTTTTTACTGGATTTTAACATATTTCACACACACACAGTATGAACATACTCAAGAACACCAATACTTTGCACACATATGTCAATAAAGGTTATAAAATTCATGGAAATAAATAAACTAAAAATGAATTGAAATAATAATATGATAATAAATAAATGGATTATAATTAAAAATAAATAAAAACATAAAAATAAATTAAAATAGATAAATAAAGCTGCGTAAATAATGCAAAATAGCTACATAAATGTGAAAATGAAAAATCACTGGGTCATCGTAATTATTTACTCAACAGGGATTTTCTCAACATACAGTAGAAATGGCTGCCAGAGCTTTCTGAACCTTCCTTCTGAGCCCTAAGTTATATATCTTAGTTGTTCCACCTTGAGATGAGCCACCATGTCCATCATCCACTGCTTATGGGAAGGGGGTACTGTCTTCTTCCATTTAAGCAGGATAGACCGCCGTGCCAGAAGTGTAGCGAAGGCCACTGCTGTGGCACGGGTGGCTGAAATCCTGTAGTCCAGTGGCACCGCACCAAATAAGGCTGTGACAGGGTTCGGTTGAACTTTTATCTCCCATACTGCGGTGATGGTTTTAAAAAGTCCCTCCCAAAAGTCCTTCAGCCTTGGGCAGGCCCAAAACATATGGGTAAGGGTGCCTGGGTCACATTTACACCTAGGGCATTTTCACTTGTACCTGGAAACAGTTTAACAAGCCTGCTATTTGATAGGTGGAGTCTGTGTAATACTTTAAATTGGAGGAGACCATGTCTGATACAAATAGACGAGTTATGCACCCAGCCGACTGCCCTCCTCCATTCTGTTACAGAAAGACCAAAGCCTAGTTCTGCCTCCCACTGCTGTTTAATATGGTCCAAAGAGGGGGTTGCTGCCCCCTGCAACAGCTCATATATAGCAGACACACACACCCCTTGCAAAGCATCCACCTTCAAGCATTCTTCTAACCAACCACTCTGTAGATTTTGAAGAGAAGGAGAAAAATGTTTTTTGATAAAGCTTCGGACCTGCAGGTATCTGGAAAAATGTGATTGTGGAATACTGAGTTTTGACCTTAACTGCTGAAATGACATGAAGTTGCCTTCTCTGAATAAATCCCTGACCAAGCCCACACCTCTTCTAGTCCAGAGCTGAAAAGTTGTGTCAATAAGAGATGGTGGGAAGAGGGCATTTGCCGAGATGGGAGCTAAAGCGAGGCCCTGTTTGCACCCAAAACGGATTCTTAACTGTTTCCATATCTTAAGCGAACCCTGCGTCACTGGGTTGTGCCCAAGTGGGGTCTTACTCAATGGCAGTGGAGCACAAATCAAGGAACTCAGTGCTATGGGGCTGTAGGAACGCTGTTCCATAAGTGCCCAAAGGGGCATTTGTTCCCCCTCAGAAGGCCGCATCAAAAGCTTCAACCTATAGGTGTTAGCTGCCCAGTAGTAATGCGTGTAATTTGGCACGGCCAACCCTCCTTCCCAGTGTGCTTTATTTTACAACCCCCTATTCCTCCGTTTCACAGCTGCCAAAATTACACGCTGATAGGAGTCAGGCCATCAGTGGCAGTACCCAGCCCTGCTCTAAAGGCTGGACCAGTTCTTTAGATCTTTCTGTAAAGAGAAGACAAAAACAACACTACCATGAGTCTGTCCTAATAATTCTGGTAACTTCATGTCCTACCTGTAGCTGCTGGGACTGGGATCGGCCCTGCTGGACAACGTTGATCCAAACCCAGAGAACTACGTGTGTGCAGGTGTGATCCAGACTAAAGGCCAACAGGTGGGCTGTCTGCTGAGACTGGAGCCCAACAAGCAGGCACAGGTAACTGAGACACACCAGACCGTGATCATGTACAGATCTCTGACGGCCCTCGGTCCGGCTCTGACCACCCCCCCTCTGGTCCTGGCTCTCTCTCTGCAGATGTACCGTCTGACTCTGCGCTGCAGTAAGGACTCAGTCTCCAGACGTCTCTGCGAGCTGCTGGCCGAACAGTTTTAGAGCCCACACCACCTGGACCACAGCTCCCATCATCCCCACCAGCCGGCTGTCCCTGCCCCGCCCCCTCCTCCTCCTCCTCCAATGAAGAGTCTCTGAGTAAACAGTTGTAACCTCCATAAGGGAAAGCAGCCACTGCTGCAGCAGTGTCCATCTTCTGTCATTCTTCTGATCCTGGTTTATTAACATGATGCTTCGTTCTGTTTCTGTTGGTGTTTACCTGTGTAGCTGCTGGCCACCAGCCTGTGAGCGTGGGCTAAGAGTGTGAGTGTGAGCGCCTCGTGGTCGTCCTGGGGTCTCATCCTGCCCACCCTGTAGCGCCCATCATAGAAACACGACCACAACATTTCATGAAGAAACATTCCTCTTAAAGGGACGAAGAAGCTGGTTATGAAACGCACACGATCACGAAGGTCCAGCTCACCGTCTTTATCCAATAACATTCCCAGAGAACAGCTGAAGCCCCGCCCCCTTCACCTTAACATTTCCTCCACAGTGGCCCGCCTCTCCCTGATCCAACCTTGTTATTGTCATGTGATTGTGTAAATATGTGCTGCTGTTTATTATCCAAGACATTCCCATCATCACGCTGGTTTAAGGGCGGCGCCATGCGTGGACGGGGTGACGCTGAAAAGACGGCGTTTGATCATTTTGTCTTTAATTATCAAATATCACAGATAAACTCTGGAACACGGTCCAGATCAAACCGAAGATGTCGGCAACCTCTGGAAAGGTGGATCAACCTGGAGATGAGCCACGTCTCCGCCTTCAGCGTCTCTTCCTCAGGTTGCCAACATGTTTGTGTTCGAAGTGGTTGCTCTCTGGGTGGGATCATAAATGCTGACATGCGTATTCTCACGTTCACTGGTGTAGTCTCTCCTTTTAAACTGGAACATTTCACAGCTGTCTGAGGACCTTTTCACTTTGGAAGAGCCTCGCAGCAACAGCACGTGTTTTTGGTTGATTTTTCGTCTTTTCCTCTGAAAGATTCAGGATGTGTTAGTCTCAGAAGCTTCCTAAAGTTCCTCTGCTACATTTCTCTCTGCAGGTTTGGTCAGAAAAATCTGCTGACTATAAAAAGGCACAGCTGTAGTTGGTATCATGCTCAGATTTAGCACTTATTCATGCATCAGAACGTTATTCAAATGCTGCAGAGCGATTATCAGAGGCCAGAGCACTGAGACTGTCCCTCCCTGCTTCCTCACAGCATCATCGTCTTCCTCTGACATCACACTAAAACGCTGGTAGACTCAGACACTAACGTATGTATATCTAATGGGGTAGAAGTTTGCACATCTTAAAAAATGAGGGAAACCTTTGTCATCATCAGTCATTTCACTGCAACCTGATCATCAGCATCTAAAAAGACGACTGACAGTCAAATCTGGAGGGGCGCAGGATGATAAAGTCAGATTTAAGAAGTCAGGAGTTCTGCAGGTTTGTCAGGATACAGAATTTTAAAAGTAATCAGTAAAACAACCGTCTCTTTAAGAAACTCAAGCTGAGGATTTCCTGCTCTCATATCCTGTAACACGACCAAACCGTTCTAGTAATGCCAGGATCCTCTCCTGATTGGTTCAGTCTTTTAACCGCTGATCGATCAGAAACGGTGAATTATCAGAACATGCTGACAGCAGAGGGGGCGGGGCAGGATGTCAGACACCCACATGTCCGAAACGACCACGATGGACTGAGCGTGTGCGTGAGCATGTGGCTGTGAGCGTGAGCAGGTAATAATGAATTAAAAAGAAGCCTCCAGACATTTCTAACCCGTGGTCACAGACGTTCTGACAGGAAGTTGAATTTGTAGTGTAGTCATTCTGTGGATGTGAATGTCTGTGGGTGTGAGTGAGCGTGTGCAGTATCCACTCGCTGTTTCAGCCTCATGTATCGGTGTTAAAGAACCTGTCCAATACCTGTGTTAGAATAAGATTTACTCTGTAATGAAGAAATGTGAAAGTAAAAATAATATGCCATATATCCGACATCAGCCTCCAGTCTCTGTCTATACGTCTGCCTTTAATCAAAACTACAACCTTTAATCAATCACTACAACCTTTAATCCAAACTACAACCTTTAACAAAACACTACAACCTTTAATCACACACTACAACCTTTAATCAATCACTACAACCTTTAATCAAACACTACAACCTTTAATCAAACACTTCAACCTTTAATCAAACACTACAACCTTTAATCCAAACTACAACCTTTAATCAAACACTACAACCTTTGATCAAACACTACAACCTTTGATCAAACACTACAACCTTTGACCAAACACTACAACCTTTAATCACACACTACAACCTTTAATCACACACTACAACCTTTAATCAAACACTACAACCTTTAATCAATCACTACAACCTTTGATCAAACACTACAACCTTTGATCAAACACTACAACCTTTGATCAAACACTACAACCTTTGATCAAACACTACAACCTTTGATCAAACACTACAACCTTTAATCAAACACTACAACCTTTAATCCAAACTACAACCCTTAATCAAACACTACAACCTTTAATCAATCACTACAACCTTTAATCAAACACTACAACCTTTAATCAAACACTACAACCTTTAATCAAACACTACAACCTTTAATCAAACACTACAACCTTTAATCAAAACTACAACCTTTAATCAAACACTACAACCTTTAATCAAACACTACAACCTTTAATCAAACACTACAACCTTTAATCAAACACTACAACCTTTATTCAAACACTACAACCTTTAATCAAACACTACAACCTTTAATCAAACACTACAACCTTTATTCAAACACTACAACCTTTGATCAAACACTACAACCTTTAATCAAACACTACAACCTTTAATCAAACACTACAACCTTTAATCAAACACTACAACCTTTAATCCAAACTACAACCGTTTCTCAAACACTACAACCTTTAATCAAACACTACAACCTTTTATCAAACACTACAACCTTTAATCAAACACTACAACCTTTAATCAAACACTACAACCTTTAATCAAAACTACAACCTTTAATAAACCACTACAACCTTTAATAAACACTACAACCTTTAATCAAACACTACAACCTTTAATCAAACACTACAACCTTTATTCAAACACTACAACCTTTAATCAAACACTACAACCTTTAATCAAACACTACAACCTTTAATCAAACACTACAACCTTTAATCAAACACTACAACCTTTAATCCAAACTACAACCTTTAATCAAACACTACAACCTTTAATCAAACACTACAACCTTTAATCAAACACTACAACCTTTAATCAAACACTACAACCTTTAATCCAAACTACAACCTTTCATCAAACACTACCACCTTTTATCAAACACTACAACATTTAATCAAAACTACAACCTTTAATCAAACACTACAACCTTTGACAAAACACTACAACCTTTAATCACACACTACAACCTTTAATCAATCACTACAACCTTTAATCAATCACTACAACCTTTAATCAAACACTACAACCTTTAATCAAACACTACAACCTTTAATCAAACACTACAACCTTTGATCAAACACTACAACCTTTGATCAAACACTACAACCTTTAATCACACACTACAACCTTTAATCACACACTACAACCATTATTCAAACACTACAACCTTTAATCAATCACTACAACCTTTAATCAAACACTACAACCTTTAATCAAACACTACAACCTTTAATCAAACACTACAACCTTTGATCAAACACTACAACCTTTGATCAAACACTACAACCTTTAATCACACACTACAACCTTTAATCACACACTACAACCATTATTCAAACACTACAACCTTTAATCAATCACTACAACCTTTAATCAAACACTACAACCTTTAATCAAACACTACAACCTTTAATCAAACACTACAACCTTTAATCACACACTACAACCTTTAATCAAACACTACAACCTTTAATCAAAACTACAACCTTTAATCAAAACTACAACCTTTAATCAAACACTACAACCTTTAATCAATCACTACAACCTTTAATCAAAACTACAACCTTTAATCAAACACTACAACCTTTAATCAATCACTACAACCTTTAATCAAACACTACAACCTTTAATCAAACACTACAACCTTTAATCAAACACTACAACCTTTGATCAAACACTACAACCTTTAATCAAAACTACAACCTTTAATCAAACACTACAACCTTTAATCAAACACTACAACCTTTAATCCAAACTACAACCCTTAATCAAACACTACAACCTTTAATCAATCACTACAACCTTTAATCAATCACTACAACCTTTGATCAAACACTACAACCTTTGATCAAACACTACAACCTTTGATCAAACACTACAACCTTTAATCAAACACTACAACCTTTAATCAAACACTACAACCTTTAATCAATCACTACAACCTTTGATGAAACACTACAACCTTTAATCAAACACTACAACCTTTGATGAAACACTACAACCTTTAATCAATCACTACAACCTTTAATCCAAACTACAACCTTTAATCAAACACTACAACCTTTAATCAAACACTACAACCTTTAATCAAACACTACAACCTTTAATCAAACACTACAACCTTTAATCAAACACTACAACCTTTAATCAAACACTACAACCTTTAATCAAACACTACAACCTTTAATCAAAACTACAACCTTTAATCAAACACTACAACCTTTAATCAAAACTACAACCTTTAATCAAACACTACAACCTTTAATCAAACACTACAACCTTTATTCAAACACTACAACCTTTAATCAAACACTACAACCTTTAATCAAACACTACAACCTTTATTCAAACACTACAACCTTTGATCAAACACTACAACCTTTAATCAAACACTACAACCTTTAATCAAACACTACAACCTTTAATCAAACACTACAACCTTTAATCAAACACTACAACCTTTAATCCAAACTACAACCTTTAATCAAACACTACAACCTTTATTCAAACACTACAACCTTTGATCAAAACTACAACCTTTAATCACACACTACAACCTTTAATCAATCACTACAACCTTTAATCAAACACTACAACCTTTAATCAAACACTACAACCTTTAATCAAAACTACAACCTTTAATCAAACACTACAACCTTTATTCAAACACTACAACCTTTAATCAAACACTACAACCTTTAATCAAACACTACAACCTTTAATCAAACACTACAACCTTTAATCAAACACTACAACCTTTAATCAAACACTACAACCTTTAATCCAAACTACAACCTTTAATCAAACACTACAACCTTTAATCAAACACTACAACCTTTATTCAAACACTACAACCTTTGATCAAAACTACAACCTTTAATCAAACACTACAACCTTTAATCAATCACTACAACCTTTAATCAATCACTACAACCTTTAATCCAAACTACAACCTTTAATCAAACACTACAACCTTTGACAAAACACTACAACCTTTAATCACACACTACAACCTTTAATCAATCACTACAACCTTTAATCAATCACTACAACCTTTAATCAAACACTACAACCTTTAATCAAACACTACAACCTTTAATCAAACACTACAACCTTTGATCAAACACTACAACCTTTGATCAAACACTACAACCTTTAATCACACACTACAACCTTTAATCACACACTACAACCATTAATCAAACACTACAACCTTTAATCACACACTACAACCTTTAATCAAACACTACAACCTTTATTCAAACACTACAACCTTTAATCAAACACTACAACCTTTATTCAAACACTACAACCTTTAATCAATCACTACAACCTTTAATCAAACACTACAACCTTTAATCAAACACTACAACCTTTAATCAAACACTACAACCTTTAATCACACACTACAACCTTTAATCAAACACTACAACCTTTAATCAAAACTACAACCTTTAATCAAAACTACAACCTTTAATCAAACACTACAACCTTTAATCAAACACTACAACCTTTAATCAATCACTACAACCTTTAATCAAACACTACAACCTTTAATCAATCACTACAACCTTTAATCAAAACTACAACCTTTAATCAAACACTACAACCTTTAATCAAACACTACAACCTTTGATCAAACACTACAACCTTTAATCAAAACTACAACCTTTAATCAAACACTACAACCTTTAATCAAACACTACAACCTTTAATCCAAACTACAACCCTTAATCAAACACTACAACCTTTAATCAATCACTACAACCTTTAATCAATCACTACAACCTTTGATCAAACACTACAACCTTTGATCAAACACTACAACCTTTGATCAAACACTACAACCTTTAATCAAACACTACAACCTTTAATCAAACACTACAACCTTTAATCAATCACTACAACCTTTGATGAAACACTACAACCTTTAATCAAACACTACAACCTTTAATAAAACACTACAACCTTTAATCAAAACTACAACCTTTAATCAATCACTACAACCTTTAATCAAACACTTCAACCTTTGATCAAACACTACAACCTTTGATCAAACACTACAACCTTTGATCAAACACTACAACCTTTGATCAAACACTACAACCTTTGATCAAACACTACAACCTTTGATCAAACACTACAACCTTTAATCACACACTACAACCATTAATCAAACACTACAACCTTTAATCACACACTACAACCTTTAATCAAACACTACAACCTTTAATCAATCACTACAACCTTTAATCAAACACTACAACCTTTAATCAAACACTACAACCTTTATTCAAACACTACAACCTTTAATCAAACACTACAACCTTTATTCAAACACTACAACCTTTAATCAAACACTACAACCTTTGATCAAACACTACAACCTTTATTCAAACACTACAACCTTTAATCAAACACTACAACCTTTCTTCAAACACTACAACCTTTATTCAAACACTACAACCTTTATTCAAACACTACAACCTTTAATCAAACACTACAACCTTTATTCAAACACTACAACCTTTATTCAAACACTACAACCTTTGATCAAACACTACAACCTTTGATCAAACACTACAACCTTTGATCAAACACTACAACCTTTAATCAAACACTACAACCTGTAATCAAACACTACAACCTATAATCAAACACTTCAACCTTTAATCAAACACTACAACCTTTGATCAAACACTACAACCTTTGATCAAACACTACAACCTTTGATCAAACACTACAACCTTTGACCAAACACTACAACCTTTGATCAAACACTACAACCTTTGATCTAACACTACAACCTTTAATCACACACTACAACCTTTAATCACACACTACAACCTTTAATCAAACACTACAACCTTTAATCAATCACTACAACCTTTGATCAAACACTACAACCTTTGATCAAACACTACAACCTTTGATCAAACACTACAACCTTTGATCAAACACTACAACCCTTAATCAAACACTACAACCTTTAATCACACACTACAACCTTTAATCAATCACTACAACCTTTAATCCAAACTACAACCCTTACTCAAACACTACAACCTTTAATCAATCACTACAACCTTTAATCAAACACTACAACCTTTAATCCAAACTACAACCCTTACTCAAACACTACAACCTTTAATCAATCACTACAACCTTTAATCAAACACTACAACCTTTAATCAAACACTACAACCTTTAATCAAACACTACAACCTTTAATCAAAACTACAACCTTTAATCAAACACTACAACCTTTAATCAAACACTACAACCTTTAATCAAAACTACAACCTTTAATCAAACACTACAACCTTTAATCAAACACTACAACCTTTATTCAAACACTACAACCTTTAATCAAACACTACAACCTTTAATCAAACACTACAACCTTTATTCAAACACTACAACCTTTGATCAAACACTACAACCTTTAATCAAACACTACAACCTTTAATCAAACACTACAACCTTTAATCAAACACTACAACCTTTAATCCAAACTACAACCTTTAATCAAACACTACAACCTTTAATCAAACACTACAACCTTTATTCAAACACTACAACCTTTGATCAAAACTACAACCTTTAATCACACACTACAACCTTTAATCAATCACTACAACCTTTAATCAAACACTACAACCTTTAATCAAACACTACAACCTTTAATCAAAACTACAACCTTTAATCAAACACTACAACCTTTAATCAAACACTACAACCTTTATTCAAACACTACAACCTTTAATCAAACACTACAACCTTTAATCAAACACTACAACCTTTAATCAAACACTACAACCTTTAATCAAACACTACAACCTTTAATCCAAACTACAACCTTTAATCAAACACTACAACCTTTAATCAAACACTACAACCTTTATTCAAACACTACAACCTTTGATCAAAACTACAACCTTTAATCAAACACTACAACCTTTAATCAATCACTACAACCTTTAATCAATCACTACAACCTTTAATCCAAACTACAACCTTTAATCAAACACTACAACCTTTGACAAAACACTACAACCTTTAATCACACACTACAACCTTTAATCAATCACTACAACCTTTAATCAATCACTACAACCTTTAATCAAACACTACAACCTTTAATCAAACACTACAACCTTTAATCAAACACTACAACCTTTGATCAAACACTACAACCTTTGATCAAACACTACAACCTTTAATCACACACTACAACCTTTAATCACACACTACAACCATTAATCAAACACTACAACCTTTAATCACACACTACAACCTTTAATCAAACACTACAACCTTTATTCAAACACTACAACCTTTAATCAAACACTACAACCTTTATTCAAACACTACAACCTTTAATCAATCACTACAACCTTTAATCAAACACTACAACCTTTAATCAATCACTACAACCTTTAATCAAACACTACAACCTTTAATCACACACTACAACCTTTAATCAAACACTACAACCTTTAATCAAAACTACAACCTTTAATCAAAACTACAACCTTTAATCAAACACTACAACCTTTAATCAATCACTACAACCTTTAATCAAAACTACAACCTTTAATCAAACACTACAACCTTTAATCAATCACTACAACCTTTAATCAAAACTACAACCTTTAATCAAACACTACAACCTTTAATCAAACACTACAACCTTTGATCAAACACTACAACCTTTAATCAAAACTACAACCTTTAATCAAACACTACAACCTTTAATCAAACACTACAACCTTTAATCCAAACTACAACCCTTAATCAAACACTACAACCTTTAATCAATCACTACAACCTTTAATCAATCACTACAACCTTTGATCAAACACTACAACCTTTGATCAAACACTACAACCTTTGATCAAACACTACAACCTTTAATCAAACACTACAACCTTTAATCAAACACTACAACCTTTAATCAATCACTACAACCTTTGATGAAACACTACAACCTTTAATCAAACACTACAACCTTTAATCAATCACTACAACCTTTAATCCAAACTACAACCTTTAATCAATCACTACAACCTTTAATCAAACACTTCAACCTTTGATCAAACACTACAACCTTTGATCAAACACTACAACCTTTGATCAAACACTACAACCTTTGATCAAACACTACAACCTTTGATCAAACACTACAACCTTTGATCAAACACTACAACCTTTAATCACACACTACAACCATTAATCAAACACTACAACCTTTAATCACACACTACAACCTTTAATCAAACACTACAACCTTTAATCAATCACTACAACCTTTAATCAAACACTACAACCTTTAATCAAACACTACAACCTTTATTCAAACACTACAACCTTTAATCAAACACTACAACCTTTATTCAAACACTACAACCTTTAATCAAACACTACAACCTTTGATCAAACACTACAACCTTTATTCAAACACTACAACCTTTAATCAAACACTACAACCTTTCTTCAAACACTACAACCTTTATTCAAACACTACAACCTTTATTCAAACACTACAACCTTTAATCAAACACTACAACCTTTATTCAAACACTACAACCTTTAATCAAACACTACAACCTTTGATCAAACACTACAACCTTTGATCAAACACTACAACCTTTGATCAAACACTACAACCTTTAATCAAACACTACAACCTGTAATCAAACACTACAACCTATAATCAAACACTTCAACCTTTAATCAAACACTACAACCTTTGATCAAACACTACAACCTTTGATCAAACACTACAACCTTTGATCAAACACTACAACCTTTGACCAAACACTACAACCTTTGATCAAACACTACAACCTTTGATCTAACACTACAACCTTTAATCACACACTACAACCTTTAATCACACACTACAACCTTTAATCAAACACTACAACCTTTAATCAATCACTACAACCTTTGATCAAACACTACAACCTTTGATCAAACACTACAACCTTTGATCAAACACTACAACCTTTGATCAAACACTACAACCCTTAATCAAACACTACAACCTTTAATCACACACTACAACCTTTAATCAATCACTACAACCTTTTATCAAACACTACAACCTTTAATCAAACACTACAACCTATAATCACACACTACAACCTTTAATCACACACTACAACCTTTAATCAAACACTACAACCTTTGATCAAACACTACAACCTTTGATCAAACACTACAACCTTAAATCAAACACTACAACATTTAATCAAACACTACAACCTCTATAAAAGTCTTTGGTCCCGAGGGTTACCAGCAAGTTGATATAGGCGGATATTTCCAGATGATATATGCTGATATTACCAGATTATATAGGCTAATATTTCCAGATTATATAAAACATTTTTTTCCAGACTATATAGACTGATATTACCAGATTATATAAACCAGTATTTCCAGATTATACAGGCTGATATTTCCAGATTATATAAAACAGTTTTTCCACATTATATAGACTGATATTACCAGATTATATAAAACAGTATTTCCAGATTATTTAGGCCGATATTTCCAGATGATATAGGCTGATATTTCTAGATTATATAGGCTGATATTTCCAGATTATACAGGCTGACATTTCCAGATTATTTAGGCCGATATTTCTAGATTATACAGGCTGATATTTCTAGATTATATAGACTGATATTTCCAGATTATACAGACTGATATTTCTAGATTATATAGACTGATATTTCTAGATTATACAGGCTGATATTTCTCAATTATTTAGGCTGATATTTCTAGACTATATAGACTGATATTTCTAGATTACATAGACTGATATTTCTAGATTACATAGACTGATATTTCTAGATTATACAGGCTGATATTTCTGGATTGTATAGACTGATATTTCTAGATGATACGGGCTGATATTTCTAGATGATACAGGCTGATATTTCTAGATTATACAGGCTGATATTTCTAGATTATATAGACAGATATTTCTAGATTATACAGGCTATTTCTAGATTATATAGACTGATATTTCTAGATAATACAGGCTGATATTTCTAGATTATACAGCCTGATATTTCTAGATTATATAGACAGATATTTCTAGATGATACGGGCTGATATTTCGAGATTATATAGACTGATATTTCTAGATGATACGGGCTGATATTTCTAGATGATACAGGCTGATATTTCTAGATTATATAGACAGATATTTCTAGATTATACAGGCTATTTCTAGATTATACAGGCTGATATTTCAAGATTATATAGACTGATATTTCTAGATAATACAGGCTGATATTTCAAGATTATATAGACTGATATTTCTAGATTATACAGGCTGATATTTCTAGATTATACAGGCTGATATTTCTAGATTATATAGACTGATATTTCTAGATGATACGGGCTGATATTTCTAGATTATATAGACTGATATTTCTAGATGATACGGGCTGATATTTCTAGATTATACAGGCTATTTCTAGATTATATAGACTGATATTTCCAGATAATACAGGCTGATATTTCTAGATTATACAGACTGATATTTCTAGATTATATAGACTGATATTTTCTAGATGATACGGGCTGATATTTCTAGATGATACAGGCTGACATTTCTAGATTATATAGACAGATATTTCTAGATTATACAGGCTATTTCTAGATTATATAGACTGATATTTCTAGATTACACAGGCTGATATTTCTAGATAATATAGACTGATATTTCTAGATTATACAGGCTGATATTTCTATATTATATAGCTGACATTTCCAGATGATACAGGCTGATATTTTGAGATTATATAGACTGATATTTCGAGACTATATAGACTGATATTTCTAGATTATATAGAATGATATTTCTAGATTATACAGGCTGATATTTCTAGAATATATAGCTGACATTTCCAGATGATACAGGCTGATATTTCGAGATTATATAGACTGATATTTCGAGACTATATAGACTGATATTTCTAGATTATATAGAATGATATTTCTAGATTATACAGGCTGATATTTCTAGATTATATAGACTGATATTTCTAGATGATACGGGCTGATATTTCTAGATTATATAGACTGATATTTCTAGATGATACGGGCTGATATTTCTAGATGATACAGGCTGATATTTCTAGATTATAAAGACAGATATTTCTAGATTATACAGGCTATTTCGAGATTATATAGACTTATATTTCTAGATTATACAGGCTGATATTTCTAGATAATACAGGCTGATATTTCTAGATTATACAGGCTGATATTTCTAGATTATATAGACTGATATTTCTAGATGATACGGGCTGATATTTCTAGATGATACAGGCTGATATTTCTAGATTATACAGGCTGATATTTCTAGATTATATAGACTGATATTTCTAGATGATACGGGCTGATATTTCTAGATGATACAGGCTGATATTTCTAGATTATACAGGCTATTTCTAGATTATATAGACAGATATTTCTAGATTATACAGGCTATTTCTAGATTATATAGACTGATATTTCTAGATAATACAGGCTGATATTTCTAGATTATACAGGCTGATATTTCTAGATTATATAGACTGATATTTTCTAGATGATACGGGCTGATATTTCTAGATGATACAGGCTGATATTTCTAGATGATACAGGCTGATATTTCTAGATTATATAGACAGATATTTCTAGATTATACAGGCTATTTCTAGATTATATAGACTGATATTTCTAGATTACACAGGCTGATATTTCTAGATAATATAGACTGATATTTCTAGATTATACAGGCTGATATTTCTATATTATATAGCTGACATTTCCAGATGATACAGGCTGATATTTCGAGATTATATAGACTGATATTTCGAGACTATATAGACTGATATTTCTAGATTATATAGAATGATATTTCTAGATTATACAGGCTGATATTTCTAGAATATATAGCTGACATTTCCAGATGATACAGGCTGATATTTCGAGATTATATAGACTGATATTTCGAGACTATATAGACTGATATTTCTAGATTATATAGAATGATATTTCTAGATTATACAGGCTGATATTTCTAGATTATATAGACTGATATTTCTAGATGATACGGGCTGATATTTCTAGATTATATAGACTGATATTTCTAGATGATACGGGCTGATATTTCTAGATGATACAGGCTGATATTTCTAGATTATATAGACAGATATTTCTAGATTATACAGGCTATTTCTAGATTTTATAGACTGATATTTCTAGATTATACAGGCTGATATTTCTAGATAATATAGACTGATATTTCTAGATTATACAGGCTGATATTTCTAGATAATATAGACTGATATTTCTAGATTATACAGGCTGATATTTCTACATTATATAGCTGACATTTCCAGATGATACAGGCTGATATTTCGAGATTATATAGACTGATATTTCGAGACTATATAGACTGATATTTCTAGATTATATAGAATGATATTTCTAGATTATACAGGCTGATATTTCTAGAATATATAGCTGACATTTCCAGATGATATAGGCTGATATTTCCAGATGATCTAGATTTATAAAACAGTACTGTTCCATCTCCAGTAGATCTTCCCTGAGGAGCTGTACCTTTACTGGGGTTCTATGGTCTGCTAGTTTTCCACCTCTGGCTGCAGCGTTGTGTTCTTTAGGAGTGAAGGAGATGGATCTCTGAGTTTAAAGGACGGAGCTGGACTTACAGAATGCTGCAGCTGTAAGAATAAGATCTTCATACCCTGTGGGGTTTAAGAAGCAGGAGGAGAGGGAACAGACAGAGAGAGAAGAAGAGATCTGTGACACTCAGGAAATAAACATTCATGTTGTTCTGATGAGAACTCAGAGCTCAAACATTACAAACCAAATGAAACCATCAATAACCCAACAGCATCTATCAGCGCTGAGGACATGATGATGATGATGAAGACCTCTCTGCTGACCTCTCTCTCTCTCTGCTCTGACTCCATGATAGGATATGGGTCAGCTCTGACCTGCACAAACACATCAGCGTTCACCCTGTGTGCACAGTGCGCATGCTCACACTCTGCAGAAAACTACCGCTGCATCGAGCACATCTCAATATTACATCATAAATATCATGAATAAAACATATAAACGTTTATATAACAGTGGGTTTATGTTTATGAACTCTGAGGTGTGTCAGTGAGGAGCTGATACAGCAGCAAGAGTGCGCATGCGCGTCTAGCCTTGCTCTGATTGGCTGCTGATGACATCATCCCGCGGTGATCTATTGTTGGACAGAGATGAGCTCATAGTTTAGAGGAGAGGATCTGCAGACAGAGACGGAGACACCGGAGAGCTGCTGCAAGGAAGAGGACTAGACCCAGACCCAGATCCAGACCCGGACTAACAGTGAGTAAAATCAGAGTTCTAGATTTATTCTAACGTTCTCACCATGCTGCTGCAGAAAGAGGACTAGACTCAGATCCAGACCCGGACTAGCAGTGAGTAAAATCAGAGTTCTAGATTTATTCTGACGTTCTCACCATGCTGCTGCAGAAAGAGGACTAGACCCAGACCCAGATCCAGACCCGGACTAACAGTGAGTAAAATCAGAGTTCCAGATTTAGTCTAATGTCATGTCCTGCTGCTGCACAGAGAGGTATGAAAACAGAATAGTGCGTTTTAGATTTGTTGAATTTGTTTTCTCCATGCTGCTGCAGGTTTAACTGTTGTTAATGAATCTCTGACAGCAGGGGGCGCTGCTGAGACCCTCTGACTGTCACAGCTGCAGGATCAGACTAAACCATGCAGGATCAGACCAGAACCTTGCAGAAACAGACTGAAACCCTGCAGGGGCGGGCTAGAACCCTGCAGGAGCAGGCTAGAACCCTGCAGGGTCAGACCAGAACCCTGCAGTATCAGACTAGAACCCTGCAGGAACAGATTAAACCCTGCAGGATCAGACTAGGATCCTGCAGGATCAGACCAGAACCCTGCAAGAACAGACTAAAACCCTGCAGAACCAGACCAAAACCCTGAAGAAACAGGCTAGAACCCTGCAGGAACAGGCTAGAACCCTGCAGGATCAGACCAGAACCCTGCAGGATCAGACCAGAACCCTGCAGGAACAGACTGGAACCCTGCAGGATCAGACCAAAACCCTGCAGGAACAGACCAGAACCCTGCAGGAACAGACCAGAACCCTGCAGGAACAGACTGGAACCCTGCAGGATCAGACCTAAACCCTGCAGGATCAGACTAGGACCCTGCAGGATCAGACCAGAACCCTGCAAGAACAGACTAAAACCCTGCAGAAACAGACCAAAACCCTGAAGAAACAGGCTAGAACCCTGCAGGAACAGGCTAGAACCCTGCAGAATCAGACCAGAACCCTGCAGGATCAGACCAGAACCCTGCAGGAACAGACTGGAACCCTGCAGGATCAGACCAAAACCCTGCAGGAACAGACCAGAACCCTGCAGGATCAGACCAGAACCCTGCAGGAACAGACTGGAACCCTGCAGGATCAGACCAAAACCCTGCAGGAACAGACCAGAACCCTGCAGGAACAGACTAGAACCAAGCAGGACCAGACCAGAACCCTGCAGATTCAGACCATAACCCTGCAAATACAGACTAAAGTCTGCAGGATCAGACCAGAACCCTGCAGGAACAGACTAGAACCCTGCAGGGTCAGACTTAAACCCTGCAGGAACAGACCAGAAACCTGCAGGGTCAGACCAAAACACTGCAAGACCAAACCAGAACCCTGCATAGAACAGATTAGAACCCTGCAGGATCAGAGTAGAACCCTGCAGAACAGACTAGAACCCTGCAGGAACAGGCTGACCCCGGAGGATCAGACTGGAACCCTGCAGGAACAGGCTAGAACCCTGCAGGGTCAGAATAAAACCCTGCAGGAACAGACTAGAACCCTGCAGGAACAGGCTAGAATTTTGCAGTGTCAGACCAAAACCCTGCAGGATAAGACTAAACCCGCATGAACAGTCTAGAGCCCTGCTGGACAGGCTAGAACCCTGCAGGAACAGTCTAGAACCCTGCAGGAACAGACTAGAACCCTGCTGGAACAGACCAGAACCCTGCAGGAACAGGCTAGAACCCTGCAGGGTCAGACCAAAACCCTGCAGGACAGGCTAGAACCCTGCAGGAACAGACTAGAACCCTGCAGGAACAGGCTAGAACCCTGCAGGAACAGAATAGAACCCTGCAGGGTCAGACCAAAACCCTGTAAGACGGACTAGAACTCTGCAGGGACAGACCAGAACCCTGCAGGAACAGACTAGAACCAAGCAGGACCAGACCAGAACCCTGCAGATTCAGACCAGAACCCTGCAAATACAGACTAAAGTCTGCAGGATCAGACCAGAACCCTGCAGGAACAGACTAGAACCCTGCAGGGTCAGACTTAAACCCTGCAGGAACAGACCAGAAACCTGCAGGGTCAGACCAAAACACTGCAAGACCAAACCAGAACCCTGCATAGAACAGATTAGAACCCTGCAGGATCAGAGTAGAACCCTGCAGAACAGACTAGAACCCTGCAGGAACAGGCTGACCCCGGAGGATCAGACTGGAACCCTGCAGGAACAGGCTAGAACCCTGCAGGGTCAGAATAAAACCCTGCAGGAACAGACTAGAACCCTGCAGGAACAGGCTAGAATTTTGCAGTGTCAGACCAAAACCCTGCAGGATAAGACTAAACCCCGCATGAACAGTCTAGAGCCCTGCTGGACAGGCTAGAACCCTGCAGGAACAGTCTAGAACCCTGCAGGAACAGACTAGAACCCTGCTGGAACAGACCAGAACCCTGCAGGAACAGGCTAGAACCCTGCAGGGTCAGACCAAAACCCTGCAGGACAGGCTAGAACCCTGCAGGAACAGACTAGAACCCTGCAGGAACAGGCTAGAACCCTGCAGGAACAGAATAGAACCCTGCAGGGTCAGACCAAAACCCTGTAAGACGGACTAGAACTCTGCAGGGACAGACCAGAACCCTGCAGGAACAGACTAGAACCAAGCAGGACCAGACCAGAACCCTGCAGATTCAGACCAGAACCCTGCAAATACAGACTAAAGTCTGCAGGATCAGACCAGAACCCTGCAGGAACAGACTAGAACCCTGCAGGGTCAGACTTAAACCCTGCAGGAACAGACCAGAAACCTGCAGGGTCAGACCAAAACACTGCAAGACCAAACCAGAACCCTGCATAGAACAGATTAGAACCCTGCAGGATCAGAGTAGAACCCTGCAGAACAGACTAGAACCCTGCAGGAACAGGCTGACCCCGGAGGATCAGACTGGAACCCTGCAGGAACAGGCTAGAACCCTGCAGGGTCAGAATAAAACCCTGCAGGAACAGACTAGAACCCTGCAGGAACAGGCTAGAATTTTGCAGTGTCAGACCAAAACCCTGCAGGATAAGACTAAACCCCGCATGAACAGTCTAGAGCCCTGCTGGACAGGCTAGAACCCTGCAGGAACAGTCTAGAACCCTGCAGGAACAGACTAGAACCCTGCTGGAACAGACCAGAACCCTGCAGGAACAGGCTAGAACCCTGCAGGGTCAGACCAAAACCCTGCAGGACAGGCTAGAACCCTGCAGGAACAGACTAGAACCCTGCAGGAACAGGCTAGAACCCTGCAGGAACAGAATAGAACCCTGCAGGGTCAGACCAAAACCCTGTAAGACGGACTAGAACTCTGCAGGGACAGACCAGAACCCTGCAGGAACAGGCTAGAACCTTGCAGGGTCAGACCAAAACCCTGCAGGACAGGCTAGAACCCTGCAGGGTCAGACCAAAACCCTGCAGGACAGGCTAGAACCCTGCAGGAACAGACTAGAACCCTGCAGGAACAGGCTGGAACCCCAGGGGATCAGACTGGAACCCTGCAGGAACAGGCTGGAACCCCGGGGGATCAGACCAAAACCCTGCAGGAACAGGCTAGAACCCTGCAGGGTCAGACCAAAACCCTGCAGGAACAGGCAAGAACCCTGCAGGGTCAGTCCAAAACCCTGCAGGACAGGTTAGAACCCTGCAGGAACAGACTAAACCTTGCAGGAACAGACCAGAACCATGCAGGATCAGACCAGAACCCTACACGAACAGACTAAAACCCTGCAGGACCAGACCAAACCCCTGCAGAAACAGACCACAACCCTGCAGGAACAGGCTAGAACCTTGCAGTGTCAGATCAAAACCCCGCAGGACAGGCTAGAACCCAGCAGGGTCAGATTTAAACCCTACAGGAACAGGCTAGAACCCTGCAGGGTCAGACCAGAACCCTGCAGGACAGGCTAGAACCCTGCAGGAACAGACTAAACCCTGCAGGAACAGATTAAAACCCTGCAGGAACAGACTAGAACCCTGCAGGAACAGGCTAGAATTTTGCAGTGTCAGACCAAAACCCTGCAGGATAAGACTAAACCCCGCATGAACAGTCTAGAGCCCTGCTGGACAGACCAATACCCTGCAGGACAGGCTAGAACCCTTCAGGAACAGACTAGAACCCTGCAGGAACAGGCTAGAACCCAGCAGGAACAGAATAGAACCCTGCAGGGTCAGACCAAAACCCTGCAAGACGGACTAGAACTCTGCAGGGACAGACCAGAACCCTGCAGGAACAGGCTAGAACCTTGCAGGGTCAGACCAAAATCCTGCAGGACAGGTTAGAACCCTGCAGGGTCAGACCAAAACCCTGCAGAAACAGACCACAACCCTGCAGGAACAGGCTAGAACCTTGCAGTGTCAGATCAAAACCCTGCAGGACAGGCTAGAACCCAGCAGGGTCAGATTTAAACCCTACAGGAACAGGCTAGAACCCTGCAGGGTCAGACCAGAACCCTGCAGGACAGGCTAGAACCCTGCAGGAACAGACTAAACCCTGCAGGAACAGATTAAAACCCTGCAGGAACAGACTAGAACCCTGCAGGAACAGGCTAGAATTTTGCAGTGTCAGACCAAAACCCTGCAGGATAAGACTAAACCCCGCATGAACAGTCTAGAGCCCTGCTGGACAGGCTAGAACCCTGCAGGAACAGTCTAGAACCCTGCAGGAACAGACTAGAACCCTGCTGGAACAGACCAGAACCCTGCAGGAACAGGCTAGAACCCTGCAGGGTCAGACCAAAACCCTGCAGGACAGGCTAGAACCCTGCAGGGTCAGACCAATACCCTGCAGGACAGGCTAGAACCCTTCAGGAACAGACTAGAACCCTGCAGGAACAGGCTAGAACCCTGCAGGAACAGAATAGAACCCTGCAGGGTCAGACCAAAACCCTGCAAGACGGACTAGAACTCTGCAGGGACAGACCAGAACCCTGCAGGAACAGGCTAGAACCTTGCAGGGTCAGACCAAAATCCTGCAGGACAGGTTAGAACCCTGCAGGGTCAGACCAAAACCCTGCAGGACAGGCTAGAACCCTGCAGGAACAGACTAGAACCCTGCAGGAACAGGCTGGAACCCCAGGGGATCAGACTGGAACCCTGCAGGAACAGGCTGGAACCCTGCAGGGTCAGACCAAAACCCTGCAGGAACAGGCAAGAACCCTGCAGGGTCAGACCAAAACCCTGCAGGACAGGTTAGAACCCTGCAGGAACAGACTAAACCCTGCAGGAACAGACCAGAACCCTGCAGGATCAGACCAGAACCCTACACGAACAGACTAAAACCCTGCAGGACCAGACCAAACCCCTGCAGAAACAGACCACAACCCTGCAGGAACAGGCTAGAACCCTGCAGGGTCAGAATAAAACCCTGCAGGAACAGACTAGAACCCTGCAGGAACAGGCTAGAACCTTGCAGTGTCAGATCAAAACCCTGCAGGACAGGCTAGAACCCAGCAGGGTCAGATTTAAACCCTACAGGAACAGGCTAGAACCCTGCAGGGTCAGACCAGAACCCTGCAGGACAGGCTAGAACCCTGCAGGAACAGACTAAACCCTGCAGGAACAGATTAAAACCCTGCAGGAACAGACTAGAACCCTGCAGGAACAGGCTAGAATTTTGCAGTGTCAGACCAAAACCCTGCAGGATAAGACTAAACCCCGCATGAACAGTCTAGAGCCCTGCTGGACAGGCTAGAACCCTGCAGGAACAGTCTAGAACCCTGCAGGAGCAGACTAGAACCCTGCTGGAACAGACCAGAACCCTGCAGGAACAGGCTAGAACCCTGCAGGGTCAGACCAAAACCCTGCAGGACAGGCTAGAACCCTGCAGGGTCAGACCAATACCCTGCAGGACAGGCTAGAACCCTTCAGGAACAGACTAGAACCCTGCAGGAACAGGCTAGAACCCTGCAGGAACAGAATAGAACCCTGCAGGGTCAGACCAAAACCCTGCAAGACGGACTAGAACTCTGCAGGGACAGACCAGAACCCTGCAGGAACAGGCTAGAACCTTGCAGGGTCAGACCAAAATCCTGCAGGACAGGTTAGAACCCTGCAGGGTCAGACCAAAACCCTGCAGGACAGGCTAGAACCCTGCAGGAACAGACTAGAACCCTGCAGGAACAGGCTGGAACCCCAGGGGATCAGACTGGAACCCTGCAGGAACAGGCTGGAACCCTGCAGGGTCAGACCAAAACCCTGCAGGAACAGGCAAGAACCCTGCAGGGTCAGACCAAAACCCTGCAGGACAGGTTAGAACCCTGCAGGAATAGACTAAACCCTGCAGGAACAGACCAGAACCCTGCAGGATCAGACCAGAACCCTACACGAACAGACTAAAACCCTGCAGGACCAGACCAAACCCCTGCAGAAACAGACCACAACCCTGCAGGAACAGGCTAGAACCCAGCAGGGTTAGAATAAAACCCTGCAGGAACAGACTAGAACCCTGCAGGAACAGGCTAGAACCTTGCAGTGTCAGATCAAAACCCTGCAGAACAGACTAGAACCCTGCAGGGTCAGATTTAAACCCTACAGGAACAGGCTAGAACCCTGCTGGGTCAGACCAGAACCCTGCAGGACAGGCTAGAACCCTGCAGGAACAGACTAAACCCTGCAGGAACAGATTAAAACCCTGCAGGAACAGACTGGAACCCTGCAGGAAAAGGCTAGAATTTTGCAGTGTCAGACCAAAACCCTGCAGGATAAGACTAAACCCTGCATGAACAGTCTAGAGCCCTGCTGGACAGGCTAGAACCCTGCAGGAACAGTCTAGAACCCTGCAGGAACAGACTAGAACCCTGCTGGAACAGACCAGAACCCTGCAGGAACAGGCTAGAACCCTGCAGGGTCAGACCAAAACCCTGCAGGACAGGCTAGACCCCTGCAGGGTCAGACCAAAACCCTGCAGGACAGGCTAGAACCCTGCAGGAACAGACTAGAACCCTGCAGGAACAGGCAAGAACCCTGCAGGAACAGAATTGAACCCTGCAGGGTCAGACCAAAACCCTGCAAGACGGACTAGAACTCTGCAGGGACAGACCAGAACCCTGTAGGAACAGGCTAGAACCTTGCAGGGTCAGACCAAAACCCTGCAGGACAGGTTAGAACCCTGCAGGGTCAGACCAAAACCCTGCAGGACAGGCTAGAACCCTGCAGGAACAGACTAGAACCCTGCAGGAACAGGCTGGAACCCCAGGGGATCAGACTGGAACCCTGCAGGAACAGGCTGGAACCCTGCAGGAACAGAATAGAACCCTGCAGGGTCAGACCAAAACCCTGCAAGACGGACTAGAACTCTGCAGGGACAGACCAGAACCCTGCAGGAACAGGCTAGAACCTTGCAGGGTCAGACCAAAATCCTGCAGGACAGGTTAGAACCCTGCAGGGTCAGACCAAAACCCTGCAGGACAGGCTAGAACCCTGCAGGAACAGACTAGAACCCTGCAGGAACAGGCTGGAACCCCAGGGGATCAGACTGGAACCCTGCAGGAACAGGCTGGAACCCTGCAGGGTCAGACCAAAACCCTGCAGGAACAGGCAAGAACCCTGCAGGGTCAGACCAAAACCCTGCAGGACAGGTTAGAACCCTGCAGGAACAGACTAAACCCTGCAGGAACAGACCAGAACCCTGCAGGATCAGACCAGAACCCTACACGAACAGACTAAAACCCTGCAGGACCAGACCAAACCCCTGCAGAAACAGACCACAACCCTGCAGGAACAGGCTAGAACCCTGCAGGGTCAGAATAAAACCCTGCAGGAACAGGCTAGAACCTTGCAGTGTCAGATCAAAACCCTGCAGGACAGGCTAGAACCCAGCAGGGTCAGATTTAAACCCTACAGGAACAGGCTAGAACCCTGCTGGGTCAGACCAGAACCCTGCAGGACAGGCTAGAACCCTGCAGGAACAGACTAAACCCTGCAGGAACAGATTAAAACCCTGCAGGAACAGACTAGAACCCTGCAGGAACAGGCTAAATTTTGCAGTGTCAGACCAAAACCCTGCAGGATAAGACTAAACCCTGCATGAACAGTCTAGAGCCCTGCTGGACAGGCTAGAACCCTGCAGGAACAGTCTAGAACCCTGCAGGAACAGACTAGAACCCTGCTGGAACAGACCAGAACCCTGCAGGAACAGGCTAGAACCCTGCAGGGTCAGACCAAAACCCTGCAGGACAGGCTAGACCCCTGCAGGGTCAGACCAAAACCCTGCAGGACAGGCTAGAACCCTGCAGGAACAGACTAGAACCCTGCAGGAACAGGCTAGAACCCTGCAGGAACAGAATAGAACCCTGCAGGGTCAGACCAAAACCCTGCAAGACGGACTAGAACTCTGCAGGGACAGACCAGAACCCTGCAGGAACAGGCTAGAACCTTGCAGGGTCAGACCAAAACCCTGCAGGACAGGTTAGAACCCTGCAGGGTCAGACCAAAACCCTGCAGGAGAGGCTAGAACCCTGCAGGAACAGACTAGAACCCTGCAGGAACAGGCTGGAACCCCAGGGGATCAGACTGGAATCCTGCAGGAACAGGCTGGAACCCCGGGGGATCAGACCAAAACCCTGCAGGACAGGCTAGAACCCTGCAGGGTCAGACCAAAACCCTGCAGGAACAGGCAAGAACCCTGCAGGGTCAGACCAGAACCCTGCAGGACAGGTTAGAACCCTGCAGGAACAGACTAAACCCTGCAGGAACAGACCAGAACCCTGCAGGATCAGACCAGAACCCTACACGAACAGACTAAAACCCTGCAGGACCAGACCAAACCCCTGCAGAAACAGACCAGAACCCTGCAGGAACAGGCTAGAACCCTGCAGGGTCAGAATAAGACCCTGCAGGAACAGACTAGAACCCTGCAGGAACAGGCTAGAACCTTGCAGTGTCAGATCAAAACCCTGCAGGACAGGCTAGAACCCAGCAGGGTCAGATTTAAACCCTACATGAACAGGCTAGAACCCTGCAGGGTCAGACCAGAACCCTGCATGACAGGCTAGAACCCTGCAGGAACAGACTAAACCCTGCAGGAACAGATTAAAACCCTGCAGGAACAGGCTAGAACCCTGCAGGGTCAGACCAAAACCCTGCAGGACAGGCTAGAACCCTGCAGGAAAAGACTAGAACCCTGCAGGAACAGACTAGAACCCTGCAGGATCAGGCTAGAACCCTGCAGAAACAGACTAGAACCTTGCAGGGTCAGACCAAAACCCTGCAGGAACAGGCAAGAACCCTGCAGGGTCAGACCAAAACCCTGCAGGACAGGCTAGAACCCTGCAGGAACAGACTAGACCCCAGCAGGAACAGACTAGAACCCTGCAGGAACAGGCTGGAACCCTGCAGGGTCAGACCAAAACCCTGCAGGACAGGCTAGAACCCTGCAGGAACAGACTAAACCCTGCAGGAACAGACTAGAACCCTGCAGGATCAGGCTAGAACCCTGCAGGAACAGACTGGAACCCTGCACGAACAGGCTAGAACCCTGCAGGAACAGGCTGGAACCCTGCAGGGTCAGACCAGAACCCTGCATGACAGGCTAGAACCCTGCAGGAACAGGCTAGAACCCTGCAGGAACAGATTAAAACCCTGCAGGAACAGGCTAGAACCCTGCAGGGTCAGACCAAAACCCTGCAGGACAGGCTAGAACCCTGCAGGAAAAGACTAGAACCCTGCAGGAACAGACTAGAACCCTGCAGGATCAGGCTAGAACCCTGCAGAAACAGACTAGAACCCTGCACGAACAGGCTAGAACCCTGCAGGGTCAGACCAAAACCCTGCAGGAACAGACTAGACCCCAGCAGGAACAGACTAGAACCCTGCAGGAACAGACTAGAACCCTGCAGGGTCAGACCAAAACCCTGCAGGACAGGCTAGAACCCTGCAGGAACAGACTAAACCCTGCAGGAACAGACCAGAACCCTGCAGGAACAGGCTAGAACCTTGCAGGGTCAGACCAAAACCCTGCAGGAACAGGCTAGAACCCTGCAGGGTCAGACCAAAACCCTGCAGGACAGGCTAGAACCCTGCAGGAACAGACTAGAACCCTGCAGGAACAGACTAGAACCCTGCAGGATCAGGCTAGAACCCTGCAGGAACAGACTGGAACCCTGCACGAACAGGCTAGAACCCTGCAGGGTCAGACCAAAACCCTGCAGGACAGGCTAGACCCCTGCAGGAACAGACTAGAACCCTGCAGGATCAGGCTAGAACCCTGCAGGAACAGACTGGAACCCTGCACGAACAGGCTAGAACCCTGCAGGGTCAGACCAAAACCCTGCAGGACAGGCTAGACCCCTGCAGGAACAGACTAGAACCCTGCAGGAACAGACCAGAACCCTGCAGGAACAGGCTAGAACTTTGCAGGGTCAGACCAAAACCCTTCAGGACAGGCTAGACCCCTGCAGGAACAGACTAGAACCCTGCAGGATCAGGCTAGAACCCTGCAGGAACAGACTAGAACCCTGCAGGAACAGACCAGAACCCTGCAGGAACAGGCTAGAACCCTGCAGGGTCAGACCAAAACCCTGCAGGACAGGCTAGACCCCTGCAGGAACAGACTAGAACCCTGCAGTAACAGACTAGAACCCTCCAGGACTTTAACATTTCTGTCTGTTTCAGACATGCTGTGGACCCGGGACAGGGACTCGGAGAAACCTCCTCTGTCCACCATCCTGCCCAGACTTTACCTGGGAGCAGAGAGCGACGTGACACAGGTGGGGGGGGGGGGCTAAAGTTGTTACTGAGTTACTGTCTGTCTGCTTCAGTCTCCTGTTTTAGACTTCAGTCATCACTGACTGTTTCAGTCTTCCTATAATCCGCCTGATTCATGCATTTGTTGATTTTATTTTCAAACATTTCATTTCCATCCTTGCATGGAAGCAGAAACATGAGTGAGCTCAGAGATGTTAGAGATGATTTATTTACTTATTTATTTCTAATAAAAACTGAACAGGATGAGGATGCAGCACATGGAGGATAAAATAGAAATTCAAAAAGACTGAAATCAGAATTTATGAAGGAGAAATCTGATTGGCTGTTGGTCAGTAATGTAAAACATCTGATTGGTTGGCTAATGTTAATTCTCTAAAGGGGAGGGGCCTCACAGGGGCCCCTACAGCCTCATATAGGTCTGTTTGTGACCCTCAGAGATGATAGTCTGGACTCTGCTGGTCTAGTGGCCCTCAGAGATAAAGGTCTGGACTCTGCTGGCCTAGTGGCCCTCAGAGATAAAGGTCTGGACTCTGCTGGCCAAGTGGCCCTCAGAGATAAAGGTCTGGACTCTGCTGGTCTAAAAGAAATCCCCCTCCCCTCCAGGACTGCCTGGCGTCCCTGGGGATCTCGTACGTCCTCTCAGTGAGTCGCTGCAGTCCTCAGCCCTCCTTCCTTCCTCGGTCTCGGTACCTGCGGATTCCCATTGATGATTCTCTGTGGGACGACCTCCTGCCGTGGATCCCACAGGCCCTGAG